>NW_025892188.1:0-1069 GCF_002878395.1 Capsicum annuum | reverse complement strand
AACTTCCATGCATCATTAACAACCACTAACACATCATCAACTTCCACACATTCTTCGGACACCATCACCACCACTGTCACCGGCGTCACCACTTCTACCACCACCATCCGTTACACTCGCTATAGTATTTGTACTAACAACCATTCCACCATCACAGCTAACGGCGTGTCCAACGACCACCAACACATCATCAACCATCATGCATACAGTTTTCCATCACCACGATCAACACCTCCAACTATTAACATTAACCAACTTCACATCACAACCACCAACACCACTACCAATCGCCAATATCATGACAGTTACTACAATGCCAACTATATCTACTATCACAACTATCATCACCAACATTGCTAATCACTAACATCAATTAATTTATTACAACCACCACCACCATTACAAACCATCTCCACTATCACCAACAAACATAAATTTTTCTTTTTTTAATCAAATAATAATTTAATTGCATTAAATTGAAAAAAATTCTAATATATAATTATATTATATTTAGAAATAAATAAATTTTGCACATTTAGATATTGAGAAACACCCAACCTTAATCATTTAGTTTTCAGATCTAGAGACAACATCTTAACCATTCAGATGTAACACCCCGTAGAAAGTCGTGTGTGCGTTAGCCTCTAGTAGATTGCACTTAGTCTTGAAAAGTATGAAAATTTTTCTAAGTGTTGAAAGAATGAGACTCATTCTTAGCTGGCCACCTTTGGGATACAACTTTTCAACCTTTTTGACATCCGTTTTTGGATTTTCTTGTTGCGTTGTGATGGAGCAAGGTTGTAGTACACCTCGAAAGAGTTTTAGAATTTTTAGACGGGCTTAAGGACACGTTTGGGATTCCATTCCAGTAGATGTGCGTGATTGGACCGCGGCGCCTGCTAGATCGCGTGTGATGGACCTTAGCCCGTGATTGAGCGGGCGACACCTGCTTAATCGTGGTGCTCTAGACCAGGTGGCGCCTGGTGGATTGCCCCAGGCCTTTTTCAGTGAGTCCTCTGAAATTTATATGGCATTTTGGTAATTTACCTTTCCCCTATCAACTTGAACA
>NW_025892187.1:21653-102837 GCF_002878395.1 Capsicum annuum | reverse complement strand
GTGGTGCCTTCCACTCGTACATTGATCAGAAGGTTGGATATCACATTCTTTCCAACATAAGAATCCATAACCTATCTCATACCCTAACCATACAACTAGTACCCTTCAAGTCGTACCCTAAGAAAAATATCAAGGCTAGATATTGAACAACATAGACCATATTTCTTTTATCATATACATACGACTCGTATGGAGTTTTTTTGTACCAAGAAAATAACTTGTCCAATGTGAAACTTACCAATATATGACAAGGTTCCTTGACCCGTACCCACATTATTTGACTAGTATGGTGAATTGTATAATGCACAGAAAGTTCAAGACTCAAGAAATTTTGCAAGAGCCAAAGTTCAAGGTGTTTCAAGTCGGGACATGCCCCTGACTATAGACAAAACCAAGACCAAAAGAATTGTAAAGTCCTAAAAAATTTGTAGCAAGAAATGGAGTCCTCCAAAGTATGGAAACTCACCACTTTAGTCTGACTCAATGGCTTTCCCCAAATTCAAGTCAGTGAACATAAGAAGTAGAAGTATGACTAGCTCCTGCATCGCATGGGGATACAACATCCTAAGACGGTTAGCGGGGCGAACGCTATCATGTAACTCAGGGATAAGGATCACATAATTATATGATCAATAATTTAAAATCATTCAAAAGCCAACACTCAGTAAAATACATATACATAAATATATAGATCAATTGTCGGTATAGGGAACAAGGCTTAACATGCTTTTCATAACATTGGCTTGGATTGTGTAGCTCAACCATCATATAATAGAACCCACGGCAATATGGGCCCCAGCTCTTACCCTCGGTCGAGCCTCAGTACATTAAGCCACACAAACTAGAGAATAAACTTATATATATGCATATGGAGGACTCAAACCCTCCAATATATAGCAAGCTGACTTAAGCACCGGATCATATTAAGATTTAAAGGGGACTCAACCTCCCTAATCATGAAATAATATTTCTAAGGGGGACTTGAACCTCTTTGGTCACTTTGACCCCCGCGTCGGCTAACATAATTTCCAGTATCGGTCACTTGAACTTCTACTTTCATGACTCATCTACATTACCCTTATTATAGCTCAATTAAAACAAGTATCACACATTCTTATTCATTTAACCACAATAAATGTTTAGGCTTACATTGTTGGTATCTTGATACAAACTACACTTGTAAGGTAACACATTATGCCAAAACAATTTTCATTAAATTGGTGAGAACAACTCCCTTTGTTCATTAATACACATTGGGAAACACCAACTTCCTTTGTTCACTAAATCATACCATTGTATTTCAAATACTTTTTTATATCATGCAATATTTCAAGACTCGTTCAAATTTACAAATTCCCACAGTTCTCAAAATCCAAACCAATTTTCCATTATGGGCTTGAGGTTATGACCACTTCAAAAGCCATAAGTTTTGGAAAATCATAATTTCCTAGTTCATTCACCAGGCCCATGCACCCATAAGTTCAAAATCATATTTAAAGCTTGGAAATCACAAAGAAATCATGAGAAACTTTGTTCAATTCATAAACATTCAAACTCCCAACCTTTGTTTCCAAACCAAAATAATAATCTTTTGAACGGTACTTTAAATCACATGATTTTGCAAAATTAACAATGAGGGAATAGTAACATGCTAAAATAGTAAGATGTACGGAGAGAAACCACCATTGATAGTCCTAATTGGTCAACCTCTTGAAACCCTAGCCTTAACTTGGACAAAATATTTAGGAGAGAATTTGTGAGTGTTTTATTGGGAGTGTTGTGATAATAAGTTCTAAGAAAGGCTTTAAGTTGTGGGGTCCAAGGGGTTAAAGTGTAAAATGTCCAGAGTGCCCTCAGCATAAAAGTTGAAACAGTGTCGCCTTTAGTTACGAGTCAACCCCTTGCCTCGTAAACTCTAGTGAAGACTCGTCACCATGAGTCATAACCAAGGTAGTACCATTAAGGAACCCTATACTTTTATCCTTACAATTCAATGGAACCAATCATAATGGGACCTACGACTTGTATGGTCTAGTCGTAGTCAACAGGAATCTCATCGAATGAAAGACTGTTCTGAATGTCAGCACTCTCTGAGGAATCTATGACAACAGAATCCCTAATATACTTTTTAAGCATGGAGACATGATAAATAGGATGAACTACTGACAACTCTATGGGAAACGCAACCTCATAGGCTACTTTCCCAACACGGCTTGAAACTCTTTACGGGCCAACATAACGAGGACTAAGCTTTCCTTTCTTACCAAACCTCTTCACCCCTTTCATAGGTGAAATCTTTAAGTACACCAAATCACCTACTTCAAACTTAAGATCTCTTCTCCTTACATCGGCATAAGACTTTTGATGACTCTTAGTGTCTTCAACCATTCTCTAATCAAATTAACTTTCTCCATAGCTTCAAACACTGCATCAGGCCCAATCGCAGTAGCTTCATCCACTTCAAACCAACCTATGGGTGATCTGCATCTTCTACCATACAAGGCCTGAAATGGTGCCATCCCGATGCTAGCAAGGTAACTATTATTATAGGACAACTCTATCAATGGTAAATTCTCATCCTAACTACCTTTAAAATTAAGAGCACATGCCCTCAATATGTCTTCTAGGGTCTGAATAGTCCTCTCAGGTTGACTAGCTGTGTGTGGATTTAAACCGAAACTCAAAAGAGCTTGGGTACAAAGACCCTGCTGAAACACCCTCCCAAAATAAAAAGCAAATTGAGTACCTCTATCTGAAATGATAGACGAGGGAACTCCGTGCAGTTTGACTAACTCCTAGATATAAAATCTAGCATAATCCTTCGGTGTATAAGATGTATGCACAGGCAAGAAGTGCGCGGACTTAGTCAGCCTATCTACAATAACCTAAATAAAATTATGATGACGATGCAAAAGAGATATCCTGGTCATGAAGTCCATATTCACTATCGCCCACTTCCAAGTGGGTATACCAAACTCTTGGATCACACCACCAGGTCTTTGGTGCTCTACCTTAACCTGTTGGCACATTGCACACTTTGGTACAAAATCATCTTATCTTTCTTCATACCATTCCACCAATAGATTTCCCGTAAGTCTCGGTACATCTTGGTAGTGCCAGGATGAATAGAACACCGCGCGCCATACGCTTCATCCATAATCCTCTGCCTCAGATCATTAACACACGAAATGCATAATCTACCCTTTAATGTCAAAACGCTACTCCCCCTTGGGAGAAAAGCTCTATCTTTGGTCCTTAACTGACTTCTTCAGTCTGACCAAACTAGGATCTCTGTCTTGCTTCTCCTTCACTTCTGAAACTAAAAGGGATTCAGAACTACTCTGCACCAAAGTACTTCTCTCAGCTGAATCAAGAAACCTAACACCTAATCTAGCCTGACAATGCACATCACGAGCTAACTCTTTCTTACCTTCCATTACATGAGCAACACTACCCATACACAATCTGCTAAGGGTATCTACCACTATATTGGCCTTGCTCGGGTGATACAACACACTCATATCATAGTCTTTTAACAACTCTAACCAACTCCTCTGCCTAAGATTCAACTCCCTCTGATTAAACACATACTGAAGGCTCTTATGATCAGTAAACATATCAACATGAACCCCATAAAGATAGTGTCTCTTGATTTTCAAAGCAAAGACCACAATAGCTAACTCAAGATCATGGGTTGGGTAATTCTTCTCATGCGGCTTTAACTGTATAGAGGCATAGGCTATAACCTTACCTTTTTGGATCAACACATAACCCAAACCAATTCTAGAGGCATCAAAATACACAAAAAACCATCTGTACTATCAGGCATAGTCAACACAGGGGATGAAATAAATCGAGTCTTTAACTTCTAAAAACTCTTCTCACAGGAATTTAACCACTCAAACTTAACTTTGTTTTGGGTCAATTGGTTCATGGGAGATGCAATAGAAGAGAAACCATCAAAAAAATGGTGGTAGTAGCCTGCTAGACCCAAGAAACTTCTAATATCAGATGGAGAGATAGGTCTAGGCCAATTTCATAGAGCTTTTGTGTTTTAGGGATTAACTCTAATACCTTCGACTGAAATAACATGACCCAAAAAGGCTACAGACCTTAGCCAAAATTTACACTTACTGAATTTGGCGAACAACTGGTGATGTTTAAGAGTTTCAAGACAATTTTAAGGTGATCTGCATGATCATGCTCACTATGGGAGTAGAAAAGGATGTCATCTATAAACACTATGATAAACATATCAAGATATTGCTTGAATACTTGGTTCATTAGGTCCATGAAGGCGACTGGGCATTGGTTAGCCAACAAGACATGACTAGAAACTTAAAGTGACCATAGCAGGTTCGTAAGGCTGTCTTTGGAATATCACATTCCCTCTATTTAACTTGATGATAGCCAAATCAAAGGTCTATCTTGGAGAAATAACTTACACCTTGCAACTGATCAAACAGGTTATCAATTCTTGAAAGAGGATACTTATTTTTGACTGTGACCTTGTTAAGATGATGATAGTCAATAAACCTACGAAAAGAGACATCTTTCTTCCTCATGAATAGAACAGGTGCGCCCCTAGGAGAAATATTGGGCCTTATGAAACCTTTGTCTAAAAGATCTTTGAGTTGCTCTTTTAACTCCTTAATCTCAGTAGGTGCTATATGGTATGACAGAATAGAAATGGGATGAGTGTCGGGAAGAAGGTCAATCCTAAATTCTATCCCTCTATCGAGAGGTACTTCTGGGAGATCTTTCAAAAAAATATCTAGAAACTTTTTGACAATTTTGACTGACTGAATAGTTAGAGCCTCAAACTTAGTGTCATTGACTCTAACTAGGTGATAGATATAACCCTTAGATATTAGCTTTTTGGCTTTGAGATAAGAGATAAAATGACTCTTGGTAGATACTGAACTCCCAAACCACTCAAAAACTAGCTCATCAGGGAATTGAAACTTGACTACACGAGTACGACAGTCTATAGATGTATAACAAGAATGAAGCCAATCCATACCAGAATAAGGTAAAAATCCACCATGTCTAACTCTATCAAATCAGCAAGCATGACTCTATAAAGAATAGTAAAAGGACAATCTCTATACACTTGTTTGGCAACAACTGACTCCTCTACTGGTGTGGAGACTAGGAAAGGCTCAAGAATTTTTTTGGGACTCATTTTGAAATTCACAGCCACAAGTGGGGTCACATAAGAGAGACTTGACCCAGGGTCCAAGAACACATAAACCTCAAGACAAAAGACACAGAGCATACTAGTAAAAACATTGAGAGAGTCCTTCTGCTCATGACGGGATGGTAAGTCATAGAATCTATTCGGCTGCTAACCGCCAGTAGTGCTAGATAAAGTGCCCTGAGTAGGGGCGGGATGAGGTACAGGAGCTGGTGCACTAGTAGCCTATGCCTGAGGTTGGGCATCTCTAGTCTCCTACCTATCATGTGGATAGTCTCTAAGTTTGTGGCCCCGCTTGACACAACCAAAACAACCTCTCAAATCTATGAAACACTCACTGAGATGATCCTTACCATACTTAGCATAAGAAGGATAACAGGGCCTATTACCAACATTGTTCTGTGACCTAGACATAAAAGACTTGCCCCCTTGCTACTACCTGTCTCTAGGAGTGGAAGAACTCCTGATTATCAACACCTCCCTGCTGATTTACAATTGTGGCCTGGTTATTGGCCCAAACATTGGTTGTGACTGCTTGGGCTAATGCCTGAAAGGCTACCTGAAACTCAGCTTGAGACACATTTCACTCAAAGGATCAACAGGTGGGGGTTTCTCATCATTGTTTCTATGGGCATTCACTTTTTGGAGAGGCATTTTTTGAAATAAGAGAGTATAAATTATTAGATAAGAGGGAAAACTGCAAGCACGATGGAATCTAAAAGAAAGAAACAATATTTTCCTAAAACATATTATAGTCTATTGCTTATAGATGTGGCGCGCTACACATCAATGATCAAGAATCTACTCAACGCAGCTTGTTAGAGTCCCTAGGACTCCTTTAACACCTTAGGCTCTGATACCAAGTTGATAAAAAATCACCTCTCGGGACATCACACGGTGCTTAGGGCTTTGAGTAGCCCCAAGCTAACCCTTTAAGCCTATCACTTCTAATAATAACTTATTTAAGAAAGAATACATAAAATGCTAACACTATCATATCGAGTAAAAGGATATACGAAGTTAATACTCGGTCCAAACAACCACAAAATTGAAATCTCAACATAACCACAATCTGATAACTAGTCTGACAAAGCCTATACTACTTCACGAACTCGAGATCCATTGGGATAGGTCCCCAACTAACTCAAACTGAACTAAAAGTAATAACATAAACACTCAAATACTGAAATGTCTGAAGATATGTCCTCAAACCATGAGGACTTACAACTATAGAAATATAGATGAAGGTACTCTAGAATCACTGATGAGACTGGGATTGAGCACCTAAATCATTTTAACTATTAATTTCTTAAGGATTAAAATCATGGTTTATAGACACAACTGCAATTTCTCAAGAAAACATATGAAAAATCATGCCATTAGACTCTCAATTCATGGGAAACATCAAAATATTGCAATCAATAATAATGGGTGAAAAAACCTAATTCAAATTTATGTAAAATCTCATAGATTGCAGAAAATCATAGTTTAAATAAGATTTTGGGCACAAATATGAAAGGATTACCCTTGTTCAAAACCCTACATACCTTGGATTATGAAATTGGATAAACATGCTTTCTTTAAACTCTTCTTCTTACTCTTGAGAGAGGGTTCTTGCAGCCCTTGAACTTGGGGAACACAAATCTCAACTCAATTTGTAGAATCCATGGTGAGTTCTTGGATTTCTTGGAGAAGGGTTTTAGATTTGATCTTGAGGGAGAAACCCTAGCTCTCTTATGTTTCGGATGATTAATGAAGCCATTTACTTCATTTTGAATATATCTGGTTGATAAAAGAGTGGAAAAGACCAAAAATCTCTTTTAAAAATGAGCTAAAAATACTAAATGGGGTCTGCGATGGTTGGAGCAATAGTCAGTCGCAAGTCCGATGGTCTATTGGGTCGTCCGTTGCACGATGACCAGAAAAGGGACATACTACCTCAATGTGACGGTTGGATCAATGGTCCATCATAGGTCCTATTGTCCATCGGATCTTCCGTCGTACGTTGGCCAGGCTAAGACCACACTGCCTTAGTGGCGATGGTCTCAGCGACTGTTCGTCGTAGTCATGACAGTCCGTCGTCATGGCCATCACACTTAGGATAGGAAAGGGATTTTATACCTTGGTTTTGATGGTTCGAGAGATGGTCTATCATAGACTCGACGGTCTGTCAGATTATCCGTCGCACCTGGGTGATTCCAACTACTCTCAGTAAAAGGGCCATAACTTCTCACCCCGATGCTGGATTTGGACAAAATTGGTATCGTTGAAAAGATAATTCAATTATCTACATAAAAAGAAGTAAAATTTTAGAAAATTATATATGGTTTAAATACCAATCACTTGGTAAGTATCTTCTCAATCTTTTAAGGGCAGAATTATACTTCACTTGACACACTCTAAGGCCTGGACTACGAGGGAACTTTGTGGGGTCTTACATTTGGTGTTGGTTATTGGATTGTATATGGGTTGATGAAATATCCATAGGTCCTATCTCAAAACCATAACTCGGTAGGTGTATCGAAAGTTGTGTGAAAACCTCGGACCTATCACACCATCATCACCTTCTTCATTGCAATTTATACATTATGTACATTTTATGTTGTATTTCCATTTTTTAATTTGATGTCTATATAGTTGTATTTACTTACCATACCTATTTTTGGTATATATGTATTTTTTATAACTATTAGTGGAATGATGTGGGATACTAGTCGGGACATTTTCTCATTGCGACGTTCCCATAGCGTGTAATTTTTATACTTTATTTTTTAATTTTATCAGTTAAGCTAAGTAATAGTGGATCAGACTTATCACTATTGTGCTCTTTCAATGCAAATCCAGCCACAAATGCATTGCACGATAACTAATTTTGGGCGGTGCTTGGAGTATTTTTGAGTTTGTGCTTGGTGAATGCTTGGAGAGTTTATATACTACCTTCTCTTGTTTAATTTATGTCCTTTTTTGTTTTTAGAAATGAATTATGTTCCTTTTGAACTATCAGTTGTATATTTTGATGTTTAGATGTACTTAGTTAGTTCTTAAACCGTGACATTAAATTTCAGAGAGATTTATGGTATTATTGTTATGTATTTTTCTGCTATTATTGTATATATGTGGTTTGGATTCATTATAGAAGCCTTACCTTGGGTTTTGGTATTCTTTTTCTTATTTTATATCAATTTGAGAGAATTACTTACTCGTCAAGGCTTATCGCGACAAGTTCTATCATGACCCTTAGTTTTGGGTATTAATAAATTAGTATTAGAGCAGCCAAGAGGCTCATTGGTCTCATCAGTGTAAGAACAATATTTCTAGTAGAGTATTGTGGATTGGTACATAGACATCTATATCTATCTTTGAGAGGATATAAGATATCTTTTGGAAACTTCCCTTGTTTTATTCCTTTTAATGCAGATTATTTATCACCCTATATTCTAAATTGAGTTCTAATCTCTTATACATAGATTTTGATGACTAGATACTGTGAGGCTAGAGCTATAGAGCCATTATCTAAGGAGAGAGCCTAATCTAGGAGGCGAGTTGTGGGTTATGGACTGGCCTAAGATAGTGGACGGGCAAGAGGATCTACCCCTTCAGAGGTAGTAATAGAGGCCTCTCCCTCGAGCCTTAGGTTGAGTATGCTATAGATATAGGACTTACATAGGCTGCACAAAGTTTTTCTACCCCGGTCTTGGAGGGGTTATTAATTCGTCTGCTGACCCATTTAGAGGGTGTTCTTTTGAGTGCACCTAGTAATGAATTACTAACACTGCCCTGGGGTTTAGGGCCTAGTGTCCTATCCCTATTATCATCTCTGAATTTCAGCACAAGAGTACTGGCTGAGGACGGAGTTGGAACTGAAGATTTTGGGCAGAACTGAGAACTATTCCTACCCTCTAACTTAGGCTGAGTGAAGTTGAAACTACCTATTCTCGCTCTCTTATTCTCCTTCTCCTTTCCCCTATTTATATCCTCTTCTATCTGCCTAGCATGGACCATGAGCCTGGATATGTCCATCTCTTTAATAAATATTACAGTCCTACACTCCTTGACCACGCTTGTAGCGCCCCAAAATCTCATCCCAAAATATCACATGGTGGTTAAGGCTAAGGGTAGCCCTAAGATAACCCTTTGATCCTGTTATTACATCTAACACTTACATCAGGATAAATATGCAAAACAATGATACTTTGTTCTGTCAACTATAATCCAAAATAACTAGAAACAATGTCTGGATAGAAAAAAATACTAATGGTCTAGAACATAACTACAACAGACAATCTAGTCTGTTAATGCCTCTACTACTCAAACTGGAGAACCACTGGGACAGACCCCCCAACTGACACGCAATGATATGAAAGTAGAACTCAAAACACTATGAAAGCAGAAAAGCTACAAATATAAGTCCTCGAACCATGAGGACTCACTAAGGACAATGATATATATGAGATGCTCGGAGATCACTGTCACTGCTGGGACTGAGCACCTATACCTACATTATGAGACAATGTAGCACACAGACATATATGTGAATCAAAAATTTGGGAATATACTGAGTAAATGGGGGTGTATTCATTTACATAAAACAATATCAATACTCTGTAATAAAACCATGCATGAAAATAGGAATGACTGACATAGCTCGAATAAGTCTAGAATATAAAACTCTCAAATCATGAATAGTGAAAAATGTAACACCAATCTCGTAGGTCATTATACTTAACTGTAAAAACCTTTACTCTCCTATTATTCTCAGTAATTGAAGGCTAAAGGAAGCTTTAAAAAATACTTTCAAACTCATGCTTTATCTTATGGAGAGTAAAACTTCTTTAAAACTTAAGAACTTAGAATTTTTAGGAACTTTTAACACTTGAGAACTCTGGAACTCTTTTAGACTCGGGACACTTGGAACTAGGGAGTTTCTTCTAACTGACATAAACCATGTGAGATACATGGAGTCCAATGTCTTGCCCACATTTGTAAGAGTTGTTCTATCTTTGCCATCAGAGCAGAACCTCATCTTTTGTGATCATTATCTCAGCCTTGGCCCATAAATCTAGAACCTATGGTGGTACGTAGTTCTAGGGTATGAGACCTTGGAATCGTACCCAACTCGGTGCTAAATTCTACTCCCATACTCAGCTCAAAACTCTTAGAAAATCCACCTCAAACTAACTCAAGGGTCTATAATGAAGACCAAAACATATTTCTTTTGCTTTAAATCATAAGTAGTGTGGATTCCTATCTTAGCTTTTGAAAGTACTTCTCAAAATTTATCAACAAGACTTTTAGATCATAATCTCCTTATAAATTCATCACTTGTAGTTAGGACTCAAAATATAAAGCTTTAATACATCAAAATCATATCTGAACTTCATGCTCAACCATCATCTTAGAAAGCTTACAATCATCACAATCAACATATTGTAAGAATAACTCATAATATGAATCTCATGATTTCAACATCTCAAAATTCATGCTTGATAACAAAACATTCATAATAAGTCTTAAAATCTGGAAAATTCGGAAATAGGCATGGAAATATAAATAAAATCATCTATTTCAACCTTTAATCCATAGGAAATCTCATGATCTTGCAAATAATAATTATGGGTATAAACCCTAAGTTCAATTTCATGAAAAATCTCATAATTTGTAGAAATTTGTATTTAAAATAAGCCTTTGGGCACAAGGGTGAAAGAGTTACCCTTTCTCAAACCCGACATACCTTAGATTATGACTTGTAGGTGAACAACTTGCTTGAGACTCTTTTTGGAACTCTTGAGTGAGGGTTCTTGAAGCCTTTGACTTGGGAACCTTGATTCTTAACTCAATTCATAGAAACTATGGTTGAATCTTAAGGTTCTTAGAGAAAGATTTGGATTTGCTCTTGAGGTTTAATCTTAAGAGAAAACCCTAATTTTTGGATGTTATGGAAGAATATAATGTCCACGCCTTAAATCTGATATATTTAGATATGGAAAGGGTGGAAATAGACCAAAATTCCCATTTACAAATTACTTAGAATTACGAACGGGATCTGCGATGGTGGGTGCGATAGTCTATCGAGGACCCGACGTTCCATCGGTCCTGACCATCATACCTGGGCCAGAGCTCGGTTCACTATCTTATCCGTGATGATGTGTGCGATGGTCCGTCGAGGTCTTGACGGTCCATAGACCATACCATCACGCATAACCAGAATGGGGTCTCATTGTCTCTTTTGCTGCGGTTTGGGCGATGGTCCTTCGCAAGCTTGATGGTCCGTCGGCCCTCTTCGTTGCACCTGGGTGATTTTATTGCTTTCTTTAAAATTGTGATATCTTTCTCTTCCGATATCGGATTTAGATGAAATGGGTATCATTGGAAAGATAATTCAATTTCCCTTACGATAAATTCTAATCACTTTGGAAGTCACTCCTTAATCTTTCAGGGCTGAAATTACATTCACTTGACACGCTCTAAAGGATCAGACTATGAAAGAACTTTGCAGGGTATTGCAATATCTCCCCCTTGGAAACATTCATCCTCAAATGTTGCTAGTTAAACTAAGAACACAGAGAAAATTGAGTACAGATAGCTGTAGAAATTTGCTAAGCGAGTTCCATATCGTTCTAAACTCTTGAATACTTCAAAAATTGCAAGAACTCATGTAAGAATAGATACATAGCTGAACCTTGGATTAGAAGGGCTGAATTAAGGAAGAATAATACCTTCAGCTTGATCTGAACTTGCAGATAAGAGGTGAGGTACTTGGCTAGCATGTCTGCTTCTGCCTCCTAAGTAGCGCCCTCAATAGAATGGTTCCACCACAAAACTTTGACCAAGGGAACCTCTTGTTCCTCAGTCTACGGATCTGGAAATCTAGAATCTCAACGGGAATCTTATCGAATGAAAGACTGTTCTGAATATCATCACTCTCTGAAGGATCCACTACAACGGAATCACCAATATGCTTCTTAAGCATGGAGACATGAAAAATAGGATGAATAGCTGATAACTCTGCGGGCAACTCAATTTCATAGGCTACTTTCCCAACTCGGCTCAAAACTTTATAAGGGCCAACATAATGGGGACTAGGCTTCCCCCTTTTCCAAACTTTTTCACCTCTTTCATGGGTGAAATCTTTAAGTACAACAAATCACCTACATCAATATCAAGATCTCTTTTCCTCACATCGGCATATGACTTTTTACAACTCTGACCTATCTTCAACCTTTCTCTAATCAATTTCACCTTCTTCATAGCCTCAAATACTGCATCAGGCCCAACCAAAGAAGCTTCACCCAATTCAAACCAACCTATGGGTGATCTACATATCCTTTCATACAAGGCCTCAAATGGTGCCATCTTGATGCTAGCATGATAACTGTTGTTATAGGAAAACTCAATCAATGGAAAATGCTCATCCCAACTACCTTTGAAGTCCAGAGCACATGCTATCAACATATCCTCCAAAGTTAGGATCTTTCTCTCAGCTTGACTATCTATCTGCGGATGAAAAGCAGAATTTAGGTGAACTTGGGTACCAAAACCCTTCTGAAAAGCTCTCAAAAACTGCGAAGTTAACTGAGTACCCTTATTTGAAATAAAACACAAGGGGACTCCATGCAACCTGACTAACTCCCAAATATACCATCTAGCATAATCCTCAGTTGTATAAGATGTATGCACTGGCAAAAAATGTGCGGACTTAGTCAACCTATCCACAACCACCCAAATTGAATCAAAATGATGACACAAAAGAGGTAAACCAGTTACGAAATCTATATTCACTTTTTCCCACTTCCAAGTGGGTATACCAAACTCATGCATCACACCACTAGGTCTTTGATACTCTACCTTAACCTATTGACACGTTGCATACTTTGCTACAAACTCAGCTATATCCTTCTTCATACCACTCCACCAATAGATTTCCTAAAATTTGCGGTACATCTTGGTAGCACCGGGATGAAAGAATACCGCATGCCATGCACTTCAGCCATAATTCTCTGCCACAGATTATAACATATGGAACACACAATCTACCCTATAATCTCAACATGCCATCTCCCCCTTGGGAGATAACCTCTACCTTTTGGTCCTTAACTGACTCCTTCAATTTGACGAAACTAGGATCCCAGTCTTGCTTCTCCTTCACTTCCGAAACTAAAGAGGATTCAGAACTACTCTACACCAAGATACTCTCCTCAGCTGAATCAAGCAACCTAATACCCATTCTATCCAAATGATGCACATCATGAGCTAACTTTTTCTTACCTTCATCTACATGAGTGACACTACCCATAGAAAACCTGCTAAGGGCATCTTCCACTACATTGGCCTTGCCCGGGTGATTAGCATACTCATATCATAATCCTTTAGAAACTCTAACCACATTCTCTATCTAAGATTCAAATCCCTCTGAGTAAATACACACTTCAGGATCTTATGATCAGTAAACATATCAACATGAACACCATACAGATAGTGTCTCCATATTTTCAAAGCCAAGACCACCGCAGCTAACTTAAGATCATGGGTTGGATAAATCTTTTCATGCAACTTCAACTGTCTAGATGAATAGGCTATAACCTTACCTCTCTGCATCAACACATAACCCAAACCTACTCCAGGGCATCATAATACACCACAAAACCATCTGTACCATCAGGCAAAGTCAACACAGGGGCTAAGGTTCATCGAGTCTTCAACTCCTAAAAACTCTTCTAACAGGAATCTGACCAAAGGAACTTAACTTTCCTTTGGGTAAATCGAGTAATGGGGGACACAATAGAAGAGAAGCCTTCAATAAAATAGCAGTAATAGCCAGCTAGACCCAAGAAACTCCTAATGTCAAATAGAGAGATAGGTATAGGCTAATTTTTTATAGCTTCTGTCTTCTAGGGATCAACTCTAATGCCTTCGACTAAAATAATATAACCCAGAAAGGATACTTACCTTAGACAAAATTCATACTTGCTGAATTTGGTGGACAATGGATGATCTCTAAAATTTTTTAGGCCAATTCTAAGATGATCCACATGGTTATTCTTAGTACGGGAGTACACAAAGATATCATCTATGAACACCATGAAAAACATATCAAGATACTGCCTAAACACTCGATTTATGAGGTCCATGAAAGCTGTTGGAGCATTGGTTAGCCCAAAAGACATGACTAGAATCTCAGTGACCATACAGGATTTGGAAGGCTGTCTTTGGGATATCACACTCCCTTACATAAAGTTGATGATAACCGGATCTAAGGTCTATCTTGGAGAAATAACTTACACCTTGCAACTGATCAAACAAGTCATCAATTTTTAGAAGAGGGTACTTATTCTTAACTGTGACCTTGTTAAGATGATGATAGTCAATGCACATACGCAAAGAATCATCTTTCTTTTGCACGAACAGAAAGGGTGCACCCAAAGAAGAGACACTGGGCCTTAAGCTCTGCAGGTGCCATATGGTAGGGAGGAATAGAAATAGGCTGAGTGTTGGGAAGAAGGTCAATCCTGAATTCTCCCAATCGGGAGGTACCCCTGTGATATCTTCTAGACAAATACCAGGAAACTCATCAACAATGTTGACTGACTGAATAGTTGGAGCCTCAGACTTAGTGTCTTTAACTCTAACTAAGTGATAGATGCAACTTTTGGATATTAGCTTTTTGTCTTTCAGGTAGGAGATAAAATAACTCTTGAGAGATACTGTACTCCCAGACCACTCAAAAATAGGTTCATCAGGAAACTAAAACTTAACCACACGGGTAGGACAGTCTATATATGCATAACAAGAGTGAAGCCAATCTATACCCAGAATAAGATCAAAATCTACCATGTCCAACTCTATCAAATTATCAAGCATGACTCTATGAAGAATAGTAACAGGATAATTTCTATACACTTGCTCAGCAATACCTGAATCCCCTACTGGAGTAGAAACTAGGAAAGGGTCAGGAATATTTTTAGGACTCATTTCAAAATTCATAGCAACAAGTGGGGTCACATAAGAAAAACTCGACCCAGGGTCCAGCAAGACATAAACATCAAAGTGGAATACACGGAGCATACCAGTGACAACATCGGGAGAGTTCTCCTGCTTCTAACAGAATAGTGGAGCATAGAATCTATTCTGGGATTGACCGCCAGTAGTGCTAGATGAAACACCCTGAGCAGGGGCGGGATAGGCTATAGGAGTTGGTGCACTTGTAGTCTATGTCTGAGGTCGGGTATCTCTATTCCCTTGCCTAGCATGAGGACACTCTCTAAGTTTGTGGCCTAGCTTGCCATAACCAAACCAATACCTTTGGTCTACTAAGCACTAATCGGGATGGTCCCTAACAAACTTGGTACATGGAGGATAGCGAGGTCGGTTACTTACACTATTTTGAGTTTGAGACATAAAAGACATGTTCCTTTGCTCCTGCCTACCTCTAGGTATGGGAGCACTAGCTGGTGAAGGGACTGACATAGATAAACAACTCTGGAACTATGGGCGGTTCCCTATGTGGGACCTAGCCTGACTATACTCATGCTGCTCGGGTCTAAGCCTTTTGTTACCCCTTACTCTATCTCTCTCCCTTATCTTGTCTGCCTCTATTTTCTATGCATGTATCATCAATTTAGACAAGTTCATATACCTGTTTAGCATTGTAGTCCTACATTCTTTCAACACCAACCCAGACACCCAGTCACAAACTTACTCATACTAGTTCTAGTGTCAACAATCATATGAGGAACATACTTGGCCAAGTGATTGAACTTAAGGTAGTATTCCTTAACAGTCATGGAACCCTATCTCAAGTTCATAATCTCATTAATCTTTGGTTACCTCATCTCAAGTGGGAAGAACTTGTCGAAGAACGCATCCTAGAACACCTACCAATTAACAGGGGCAACATATTCCCCTCTATTCTTCCTTCATTGAACAACCCAGTCATAAGCAATGTCTTTTAGATGATAAAATGCCAGCTTTCAACTCTCTTCCTAAGAAATATGCATGACTTAGGTGATCTTCCTTACCTTCTCAAGATATAACTGTGGGTCCTTGCCAGTCTTAGACCCATAGAACTCTGGCAGATTCATCAGCATAAAATCATAGATCCTAGCATCAGCTAATTCATCTCCCTGCTATTGCGAAATTATAGCCTGGTAATTGTCCTAGACATTTATGGTGACTACTTAGTCTAATGCCTGAAAGGCCGCTCGAAACACAATATGAGACATAGTATTATTTAAAAGATCAATAAATTGAGGTTGCTCATTATTATTTTTATAGGCATTCTCTCTTCGGGGAGGCATTTTCTAAAATAACAAAGCATGAATTAATAGTTAAGAGATAAAACTGTAAGCACGATAGATTCTGAATGAAAGAGATGACTTTTTCCTTAAACGTCTTGTAGCCTCTTGCTCATAGATGTAGCACGCTACACACTGATGATCAAGACTCTACTTAAAATAGCTTGTTAGACTCCCTAGGACTCCTTAAACCTTAGGCACTAATACTATGTTTGTAACACCCCAAAATCTCATCTCGAGATGTCACATGGTGCTTAAGGCTACAAGTAGCCCTAAGCTAACCCTTTGACCCTGTTATTACTTCTAACACTTGGTTCAGGATAAATAATCTAAACAATGATACTTTGTTGTGTCAACTATAATAAAAAATAACTGGAGACAATGTCTGGATAGCAAAAAAATACTGATGGTCTAGAACACAACTTAAACTGACAATCTAGTCTGATAACGTCTCTACTACTCAAACTGGAGACCCATTAGGACAGACCCCCAACTGACTCGTAATGATCTAAAAGTAGAACTCAAAACACTATGAAAGCAGAAAAGCTACAAATATTGGTACTCGAACCATGAGGACACACCAAGGACAAGGATGTTGATAAGATGCTCGAAGATCACTGTCACTGCTGGGACTGAGCACCTGCACCTACATTATGTGACAATGTAGCACACAGACATATATATGGATCAGCACTTTGGAAATGTACAGAGTATATGGGGGTGTATGAATTTACATAAAAAAATATCAATACTCTTTAATAAAATCATGCATGCAAATAGGAATGATCCACATAGCTCGAATAAGTCTATAATATAAAGCTCTTAAATCACGAATAGTGAAACATGTAAAAGAAAAATCGCGGGTCTTTATACATAACTTTAAAAAGCTGTACGCTCCTCTTATTCTCAGTACTTAAAGTCTAAAGAAAGCTTTCAACAATACTCTCAGAATCATGCTTTTATCTTGTAGAGAGTAAAACTTCTTTAAAACTTAAGGACTTAGAACTTTTAGGAACTTTTAATACTTGAGAACTCTGGAACTCTTTTAGACCCGGGACACTTGGATATCGGGAGTTTTTTCTAACCAACATAAACCATGTGAGCTATATGGAGTCCAACTTCTTAGATATGTTGAGGAGAGCTGTTCTATCCTAGCCATCAGAGTTGAACCTCATCTTTAGTGATCACTATCTCAGTCCTGGGCACATAAATCTCAAACCTACGGTGGCAAGTAGTTTTAGGGTATGGGACCTTGGAATCATACCAATCTTGATGCTAAATACTACTCCCATACTCAGCTCAGAACTCTTAGAAAATCTACCTTAAAATAACAGAAGGGTCTGTAATGAAGATCAAAACATATTTCTCTTGCTTTAAATCATAAGTAGTGTGGATTCCTCTCTTAGCTTTTGAAAATACTTATCAAAATTTGTCAACAAGACTTTGAGATCATGATCTCCTTATAAACTCATCACTTGTACTTAGGACTCAAAATATAAAGCTTTAATGCATCAAAATAATATTTAAACTTCATGCTCAATCATTATGTTAAAAATCTTACAGTCATCTCAATCAAGATATTGAAAAAATAACTCATAATATCAATCTCATGATTTCAAAATTTCAAAATTCATGCTTGATAACAAAACATTCATAATAAATCTTAAAATCTAGAAAATTCAGAAATATGCATGGAAATATAAACAAAATCATGTAATTCAACCTTTAATCCATGAGAAATCTCAAGATCTTGCAAACAATAATAATGAGTATAAACCCTAACTTTAATTTCATGAAAAATCTCATAATTTGTAGAAATTTGTATTTAAAATAAGCCTTTAGGAACAAGGGTGAAAGAGTTACCCTTGTTCAAATCCCACATACCTTAGATTATGACTTGTAGGTGAATAACTTGCTTGAGACTCTTTTTGGAACTCTTGAGTGAGGGTTCTTGAAGCCTTTGAATTGGGAACCTTGATTCTTAACTCAATTCGTAGAAACTATGGTTGAATCTTAAGGTTCTTGGAGAAAGATTTGGATTTGCTCTTGAAGGTTAATCTTGAGAGAAAACCCTAATTTTTGGATTTTATGGAAGAATATAATGTTTATATCTTGAATCTGATATATTTTGATGTGGAAACGGTGGAAAAAGACCAAATTGCCCTTTTAAAAATGACTTAGAATTACTGAACGGGATCATGATGATGGGTGTGATGGTTCGTCGGTCCTGACTATCACACCTGGGCTAGAACTCGGTTCACTGTCTTATCCACGATGATGGGTGCGATGGTCTGTCGAGGTCTTGATGGTCCATTGACTTATCATCGCGCTTCACCCGAACGGGTTCTCACATCCTCCTCCACAAAAGTTTGCGCGATGGTCCATTACAAGCTCGACGGTCCATCATCCCTCTGCATCGCACCTGGGCAATTTTACTGCTTTTTATAAAATGGTCATATCTTTCTCTACTGATGTTGGATTTTGATGAAATGGGTATCGTTGGAAATATAATTCAATTTCCCACACGATTAAAAGTCAAAATTAGGAAAATTCCACATGGTTAAAACATTAATCACTTTGGAAGTCACTCCTTAATATTTTATTGCCAGAATTACACTTTACTTGATACGTTCTAAAGGCTCAGACTACGATGGAACTTTGCAGGGTCTTACAATGCTGCTAGACACCCTTCACACAAACTTACTCATTCGAGATCTACTGTCTGCAACCACATGAGGAGAATATCTAGCTAATTGAGTAAATTTGAGAGAATACTCTTTTACTGTCATATTGCCTTGCTTCAGATTGATAAATTCAAGAACCTTTGCTTCCCTCAACTCTAGTGGGAAGAACCTATCCAAAAAAGTAGTGGAAAAATCTTTCCACTCTATGGGCCCTGCATCTATACAACCCTCTCTTCCTTCCACTATTTGAGCCACGAGTGAGCCATATTTTGTAACTGATATGCGGACAAATCAGTGCTCTCAATAGCAGTCACCCTTATAATGTAAGTAACCTTTTGCACCTGATCAAGAAATTCCCGAGGGTCCTTATCTGACTTAGACCCAATTAATGATGGAGGGTTAATCCAGGTGAAGTCCCAAATCCTGGCAATAGTAATACTGGCCACTGGTTTGGCCCGAACCACAGCTGGACATTCATTTTGGGCTGCTACAGAATAAGCTAGGGTGGTGAAAGCTGCGCTGAACTCTACATCGGAGACATCCTCATCCAAAGGATCTGGATGGATGGCCTGAGGGGCTGACTGGTCTCCCATTTCTCTTCCCCGAGTCCTCTTTTAAGGTATATTCTGTAAATGGAAGAGAAGCTAGGATTAGAAAGAGAGTGCAACTTGAGCTCTTGCTCACTCGCACAACATGAATACTAAAAGAAGGGAAACTTTTTTAAAAACATCTTGTAGCCTCCTGTCCATAAGTGTGGTGTACAATACACCCATGCACAAGACTCTATTAGAGGCGACTTTCAAACTTCCTAGAGCTGTGTTGAACCTTAGGCTCTGATACTAAGTTTTTTAACGCTCCGAGTCTATACCCCGGATGCTACACAGTGCTCATTATCCCGAAGGACCAAAAGCTAACCCATGACTGGTACCTACTGTAATAACTGAGTAATAAATACTGTAATGATTACGAAAATACAGAAAACATATGCCATAAGGTTCAAATATGTAAATAAATCTGAATACGATAGCAAAATGCCAAAACTAAATACAAGTACTAAAAAATTAAAAAATTGTCTAAAAATACTCAAGACTGGAAAGCCTCTATCTGTATGAACTATGGAGTTGATGGGATAAGCCCCAAACTATCTCCATCTACTGAATAAAAATTGTAGTACTTTAAATAATAAGCATGTCCTCAAACTATGAGGACTCACCACTACTCTAAAAGCTAATAATCTGAACTGCTAATGGTGCTTTGGAGCCTGTGCGTCTAAACCTATGATATAAGACATCATAGTGCAAAAAAAAAGCATGCTTCGGTACTTTGAATGTATTGGTATGCTCAATGAAGTAGGCTAAAATGTGTGGGTTCATATGCATGCACAATAATAACTGAATAACATGGGTATGACTGAGTAAGAGTACATGCATGAATACATAGTCTGTAACTAAGATCATGCTAATACTATGTACTGAATCTGAATACTGATAACTGATATCTGAGTTCTTGAATACCGTATTACTGACTATCTGAATAACTATATCTGACAGTTCTGAATACTATGGAACCATACTGAGTTCTATACTGAGCTAAGTGACTTTGTCTGATAGTCCTGAATCTATAGAACTCATACTGTAGGACGTAATCATCTAAACAACATGCCCTTTCTCTAACTGATTTATGGTCCAACCTATAACCTTAGTTAGAAGGGTGTCAATACCATGCCACTGGTAAGGATAAGTGACGAGTCACCCTTATCTGGCAGGTACTCTGAACTGGTAGGTAGATCACCTCATCAACCCTGAACTGGAAGGTTGATGTCCAACCTACGCTGTCTATGTTGTTCTTGAATGCAAGGACTGCTTCTAAGGATTACACCCTCTACTAGCGGTGAGTCCCCATCCTTGGGTTCAGTCGGTGTTGAATTCTACTCCCAACTGAATAGACACTGGATTGAATTCTAAACTGTTCTAGGATGGACTAAACGATTCTGATTGTACTGTATAACTGAACTGAGCTGGATTGATTCTAAATTTACTGAGTTTTCCTAAGTTCTGTAACTGACTAAATTCTACTAATCGAGACGTGACTGATTCTACTATGTGGTTGACCATGGCTCAAGACAAGCAGCTAAATTGTCGGGTATTAAATACCCCCAGTAATCTATATCACAAACTTAAAAGACATGGAATAATTCTTGAGACATAGTAACTAATAACTTAGTCATTAATCATTCATTTGGGCATTCAAGAATACACTTGCATAAATGCTAAACATGATATAATTTTACAATTCAACTCACATGAACAATTTATCAAACACTTGTGGGGCATAATATATGCACATAATACTAAAACAATATGTAGGTAACGTAATTCAATTCATGTAACATAATTCCAAGAGTTTCAACATGAATTCACATGATAAAGCACACATATCAATTAACTCTACATTAATCTTGCAATAAATCGTGAATATACTTTAATTCAAATCATAGAAATCATGAATCACTCTGCATGAACTTTAAAAGAGTTTCTTGGACTCTAAGGGTGGAAGGAAACCTTGGATGAACACTTCACATACCTTATTCAAGAAATTTCTTAAAGTTAATGGTGGAACCTTGAGTTCTTGATTTGAAATTGAAGCTTCTAGGGTTTGTTCTTGAGCAAATTTGAGAAAGAATGAGTTTATTTTCTCCATAAAGTGATTAATTTCAGGTTTTTAGGGCTTAAGGTAGAGGGATAAAGACCTAAATACCCCCAAGAATATGGTCTTTTAATGACTGAAAAATTGTACCATTGATGCACGGACCAACGCGCTGTGTCATTGGCATCGATGTGATAGACAATGCATCGCATCAAGTCTGCATCGACTCACTAAAAATTGATGCTGGGAGTTGGGGAAAACATTTATTAATGTAATAGTCGACGCGGTGCGCTAAGATCGCGTTGATGCACTATTTTAGGATTCCAAAGGAGATTTAAATAAAGTCCAAAAGATCCAAAACTTGTCCGGAAACACTTACAGTATTCCGAATCATGAATTTACTCAAATATCAATATTTAATAGACGTAAAGGTTGCGAATAAGATTGACAAATTTTGAAGGCTAAAATAACACTAAGTCTGAATACTTAGCTAAAATATTCTAAGTTGGGACCCCTTGACAATCCTAAAGGACTGATTTAATCTAAGAACTTTACGGGGTCTTACAAAAGACCTTAGGAAATTCATTAACCATAGGGACAAATTGCATTGAAGGACCCTCAGAGCTCGAATCTTTATCCCAGAAAAACAATAAAAACTCTACTTGGAAATCAACTTTTAGGCTTTAATATAGGAAATAGACCTCCCTTCAGGCACTAAGGTACTCCACTCCTATTTAATTACCAGTTCATTAGAGAATTGGAAAATGACCCTTTGGGTCCTACAATCTAGAGAAACACAGCACAATGAAGCCAGTCCATCCCCAAGATCATATTAAAATCTACCATATCTAACTCTATCAAATCTACCAAGGTCGCCCTATGAAATATGGACACGACACAATCCTTATAGACCTTCCTAACCATAATAGAATTACCCACCGGGGTATACCTAGAGAAAGGCTTAGAGATGGGTTCAAGAATAAAACCTAAATGTATAAACACATTGTGGGTCACATAAGAAAGGGTAGACCCAATATCAAGCAAATAATACACATCATGTGAGAAGAGTTTTAAGGTACTAGTGACAACATCAGGAGATTCTTTAGATTCATGATGGGTGGCAAGAGAATAAAGATGATTATGATAAGTGTCGGTACCAAAAGTAGCACCCTTTGGTGTAGGAGCTGATGAAGAGGCAACCAGAACTTTATTATCCATAGTGGATACTTTAGCTGAATGACAGTTCCTCTTAATATGACCAGGCTAGCCACATTAATACACAAGTTCCTCCCCTTATCATAATAACCACAATAAAGCTGACCATAAAATCAGCAAGGAGAATAGGGTGGGGCTAAATAAGCTTCATTAGCCTGAGACTGGGCACCCTGTTTCTTAGGACCACTACTAGTCTTAAAATAAAGATCGTCAAAAAGCCTACGATAATGAGCACTAGTTGTTGAATATGAATTAGAATTTCCCCAAGTTTTCTTCCTGCCCCATTGTCTACCATCCCTTCAACTAGCTTCTTGACCTCTACTATTATTTGAATACTTGAACTTCTAACTATGCCTATCTCTCATTTCCTCCTGCCTATTATTCTCATCCTCAAACTGTTGTATGTAAACAACAATGCTAGAAATATTTGTGTTATTATTCAACATCGTAGCCTTACACTCCAATATTAAGTCACACGATAAACCCAAAGAAAACTTTCTCTTCCTAACCCTGATGCTAGACACCAACTCAAAATCTTAATGAGAAAACTTATGGAACTTCAAGTCATATCCCTTCACAGTCATCCTACCTTGCCTCAAGTTCATAAACTCTTTAGCCTTAGCCTCCCTCAACTCTTAAGGAAAGAAACAATCAATAAAAGCACCAAAAACTCTTCCTACATATCCTACTTAGAATCGGCACCCCTTGATGACTCCCACTCCTTATACTATTAATAAGACACGTCCTTCAACTGATATACTACAAACTCTACACCCTCTACATTAGTAGCATGCATCACTTAGAAAATCTTCTTTATCTGATAAATAACTACTAGAGCATACTCTTAAACCATAGATCCAGTGAAGGTTGGAGGATTAAACCTCATGAACTAACCAACTTGATTAACCTCCAAAGAAGGATCAATAGAACCACCCTGACCTAATTGGCGAGACGGGGTGGTTACAAACTAAGTCAATAGATAAATTAAATGTTAGAACTCCATATTAGAGATGTCTCCTTGAGATGCTATGGTATGAGTATCATCAGCCTGAGAAGCCTGAGAAAGACTAGTGGAGACTAGTGGAACACCACACAGGGTAGTACAAATAGGAGTAGGGACCCTAGACTGTATTTATACCCCATAAGTAGGTCGAGTTCCATCTACATTGTCCTCGGGTAGGACTGAGGGCCTGACTGAGTTCCTATGGCCATTAAATCTTTATGGAGGGATGATAAAAAATGTGAGCTAATTGGGAGTTAGAGAAATTCCATGACCCTAGACTCTAAATCCTGAAATAGAAGACAAGAAAAGAAAACATTCTTAAATATCTATATCTTTCCCCCATAAGTGCGGTGCACTACTCACCCATAAAAGGGACTCTACCTGACATGGCTTTGTGAACACCTAATTGCCCTAAACCTATGCTCTAATACCAAGCATGTCATGACCTAAACCATGGCCTAGTGATAATTCATGGAAACACAACACTTTTGATGCTTAAAATCATGAATTTATGCATGTACTTAGGTTGTTTTAGTGGATACGATTCACTTTTATGTTTATTGCAAGTAAAATAGGTCTACTAGGTTGTTGGGATAAAAATGGAAGAAAAAGACTTAAAAAGACAAAAATAAAGCAAGGTACGAGAATCCTCACGCATCATCAACACATCATACGACTTAGAGGCTGACTCATATAAATAATAAAAATAAAGAAACAAAAGAAAAACAAAGTTTTGGGAAGTTATACTCAAGTATCTGAGTCGTAAGAAAGGATACGATTTGTAAAATGATCATAAGCATATATAGATCTAAAGCTACCATTCATAGATAAGTCACAGATGTGTGCGAGTCAAAAGTATGAGTACAACTCATATAGGGAAACCGTAATCAGACCAGTATTTAAAGCTTTGAAATTTAGAAGTCTCAGGTGGATACAAGTAAGGGAAATGAGTCGTATGATCAAGGTACAACTCATGAGCATAAGTTTTATGAAGAACAAAAAGTTGAAGCCTTGGAAGACCAGAAACTTGAATAGATACAAGAGGTATGGAACTACTTGAATGATGAGCATACAAGTAACTGAGCGAGTCATACCATGTACCAAATTAACTTTACCTTTCCCTATTTTATTAGGATTTTAAAGTATTTTTGACATACAATAATTACCCAAAGGTTTAATCTTATTAGCTTACACACTTTGTTATTCTTTTACATACTTTTACATTATTTTACCATTGATACTCTTGAGATCCTTGTTTTTTAATTAAATAGAAAATTCAAGATTTTATTCTTCTCATTATTGTGAAATTGATTTCATGCTTTATTTATTAATTTTCATGGATTGTTGCATGAACATGAGCGGCGAACTTCCCTGACTAGGGTTGTAGGAACCCTAGTGGATTAACTACGCAAGGGAAGTAGAAGATTTATCTATTCTAAAGTAAACTGCATGTATCTTAATCCTTTTCATCATAATAGAACTCAGATCTACTGCAAAAGATTGGGGATACACTTTATTCGTAAACGTCCTCACAAGAGAGTTTGTGATTGGGAAAAAAAATTAAGATAGAAATTTGAGATTCACTTTCATCATTATTAATTAGCCATCTCATCTCAGAAAATCAAGACTCAAAATGTGAGATTTGAATTGAAGTCATAGGGAAAGAGCAATAAGGTAACTCCTTGTGACTCACAAGGTAAAGGGTGAGATTTATCAAAAAGTTTACAAGACTATTGATAATAAATAGCTTGTCAACTTTACATGTAGAGTTGCAAAATAGGTGGGTTGAACACTAGAAACTTGTGGAATTAAGAAGCTAGGGGAACACAGACCTAATGTTAATCTTATAGTATTTACAACTCAAAGCACTCAAGTTTAGTTACTACTTACTGATTACTTCAAAAATTCCTTATTTACTTTTTTGCACTGCACGTGAAATACATCAAGTTAAGCAACTTTTCAGAATCATCCCTATGGGTTCGACCCCAACCTAGTTGGATTACTATATTTGACATCGGCCGCAGCATAGTTCTTTGGAGGTTGTTTTGGGAGACATCAGTGATCGCGGTAACTGAGGGTGATCTGCCTGATATCTAATTCTTGTATATTATTATCCATTTTCCTTTCCTTTCAGCTTGATTTCTACTCATTTTCATTATAGGGCCTGCAAGATCACAAAAACAAGAAATTAACGCATTCTAATGGAGAATTAGCCTCATTTATACAATTTAATCATAGTAATGAGCAATAATTTTGGTATCAATGAGAGGTAAATTTTCCACTCATCAATACCCCAAGTTAATAATTTTCTTTTCCTAAAGAATCACTACTCTATACTCAATGAAGCTAATCAACTTATAAGCCTATTCTTATAATCAAATGATCATCATGATTCCGAGCTCGATTTGTATTAACAATCAACCAAAAAGCACAAGAGGAACCATTCATGTAATTCCCCTTAATCTAAATTTTTATAGCTTAAGAGACTTTATTGTATGTTGCCTCTTGGACATTAGTGGTGCTGGACTTTTTAACATCATTGACCTTAGCTATAGTAGGCGTAGTATGAATATGAGAGATCATAGTACGAGCAGGATTGGACTTCTTAACATTGCTCTATCACACAATCTGGATTATGAAAGAAATTAACATTTCATGAATGTCCAAGTAGCTCCATATTTATAAATGTGTCTTGCAACACATTCATAAGCAAGGCTCTACTAGACACGGCTTTGTAGACTCCCTAGGATGAACTGCTCTGATACCATATTTGTCATACCCCATTACTAGATAAGGCAAAAAACAACTATAGGAAAATCTACTATAAAAATAATCTAGATGAGAAAATGAATCGCTGATAAGAAGTTGTATATACAATATCATCCAGCTATCCAAATAGATACCAATGACATGTGAATCAATGAATACATATGGCTGCTTTAAAATGTATACAAAGCCCCTAATAAAATCCATGCCTATAAAACCATTAAAATATAAATACTAAAGACTCGACAAGGCCCTGAATCAACTAGGAGCTCACTAGCTGTCGCTGAGTATCCTGTGCTTCTATTATAAAGATCTACTAGGTAAGAACTTCTGCCTGCAACATAGAATGCTGGTCCCTTGTGAGGGACAACAGTATGAGGTAATATACTGAAAATGTAAGGCATGGGATAACCATAAGTGAAATAATAAATTAATGAAATCAAGGATCAATAGATAAATACATAGATAAGGATGAATGGCCACCTTTATTTACACTTGTGAAAGCCTATACGTTTCATGCTTTTTTTTTAATTTACTCTTCTTTGCTTTATAAGTTTGTAAACCATGTTATATGTGACCAAATAATCAATGGTAAAAGAGGATTGACCATGCTAGGCATTATAACCCTAGGATATGTTCCTCATCAATAAACAAATCGGGATCGACCCATTATAGGCTTTCCTATCACCCCTGAGATACCACCCGATAATGGGATTGACCAATGCTAGGTGTTTCTTCCACCCCTGGGATACCACCCATAAATCCATGAATTGAGATTCACCCATTATAGTCTTTTTCCCCTGAGCTACGACCCACATATAAGTATATTTACTTTACATAACTTCTTTAATCTTTGAGATTGTTATTTGGGTGGTCATAATGTTAGCTTAGGGACAACCAAAAATAGTAGGAGACATGTTCTTATGTACTTGAGGTAGTAACAATAAAATGAAAATCAACTATAATTCCAATGTAACACTTAGGAGTTTGTGTGATACAATAATCATTTGATATATCAAACTAAACACATATTAAGTTGAGACATTTAACTTATCATGCCAAGAGATATGGACTTTATTAAATGATATGATGATAAAATACTTAGTAAATGATATCAAATGAGAGGTTTACATGAACATGGGAACTAATAAAGTGCACAAACAAATTTAACATAAGAAAAATATACATCCCAAGTTAGGACATCTAAGCTATTCAATGTAACAATTAAGGAGTGTGTGAGCTAAGATTGCAGAAAATGATAATGGGAGTGATACCTAATGAATAGAACATGTAATAATATGAGAGAATTAGGAGTATGATTAGATAGACCAATTGAAGCAAGTTGGAACAAAGTAGGATGATTGTGTGCCCAACAAATAAGCATACCTACCATGTGTATTCTAGGACCTTATTGACTTACATACTGGAAACATATGACAAGAGTTTGTATTTTAATGATGAAATAGTTTAAGCCTTGTATGCTACTACTTGATGGAGTAAGAACATATATCTAGAAATAAACTCATATTAAAGTAATTTAGCACACTAAGGAGTGGGAACGAGGTTATTAGATATAATGGTTAATCATATACAGTCACTATGTATCATTTGCTACCAAGAGCATTTAGAAAGCTTACTTTATGCACAATGTTCTAGATTTATGCCAAATAAATAAAAAATCAAATAGACTTACATACTTTGCCGCGCAATTGGATATTACCATGAATCAACTTTCTTTCTTTTAGATTACTTATATAAAATAAGGTAAGTTGTAAAACTAGTATTAGTAGCTAATTAACACTTTTTGGGCTACCTAGCCTCACCAAAATAGTATCTCGATAGTAGGCCCCTAATTATCAAATCAAGGGTTTTTGTTTCAACTTATTCCCCTCTAACCTCATGTATAGACCATACAACCTTATTACAAGGTTATTCGACACTTCTTTGGCTTTATGACACGTATGAAATAGTGTACAAGAGTGTGTGGGAAGTACGCTTGTGCAATATATAATTTGTGGTGTACCATCACAACCTTCAATGTTTCTATCCTTCACGAGGATTACATTACTTCTCCACCTTTTTAGATGTACCCCCCCTTTTCTAATGATACAAAATTTTACCTCAAAATATGGCCTACGATATGAACTCATGGAATACATAGCTATCGATATTTGAGTTTCATCTATATTATAGTTAAAATGCTCAAATAATCTCACAATTAAAGATAAAGGGATAACTTTGTGATTGTCCAAACATTACCAAATCGCCAGACCATTCCCCAAAGATCACACCCTTCATTTCCACCTTAGTACAACCACTATATAAGTACATCCAACAGCTACCATGAAATTACACACAAAGCATCCTAAAACGGTCCCCAAAATTCATTTTAGCATAATAGGAAAATATTTTCAATCACCACACCATAAGTTCTACACAAGAACACATACAAAATTCTCGACCAGAATATTGACATATAGAGACGAAAATAAGGGCAGAACCTTACCTCAAATTTCTGAAATTTGTTATCCTCCTAACGTAGATTCTTTAAAACTTTAAACTTCTCTTTGTGTTTTAACCAAAGAAGAAGGTATTCTTTGAAAAGTACGCAAAATGTGAATTCAATTATTTAAAGAGGATTGTCCTACATTATACACATAAGGAATATAATTTCCATAATATCCCAGAGTAAAATTATGTTAAACACTGAATTATTCACCTACTTTAATTTGAAGGAAGGGAAATCCTTACGAACCCTAATGGAAATTTAGGGATATTGTTAGGAGCTTTGAGGAAACTAGAGAGAGCATAGAAAATCTAATCTTTTTTTGCAATGGAATAATGGAGAATGAGCTGATCCTCAAATTTAAAAAGGGGCATATTGAACAGCCTCTGTTTAGATCATTTACATCAACATATTTGTTAAAATTAGTCCAAATAGGTAATGCACCTACTTGGCTATTTACGTTGCTCAAAAAGTCCAAGTAGGTAATGCACCTACATGGTTTACTTCTAATTGAATCACACCATATTGGGCCTAAAATAAATTAGGTATTGGGCTGGTCATCATTCCCTTTTCCTTTCACATAATTTGTTCCTTAAATATGTCTAATAATAAATGCCTCAATTTGGTCCAATTGTCAAAGTACGTGATGCACCTACTTATCACCTACTAGATTAATAACATCAAGTAAGAAACATCACTTTTTTTATCTTATTTTTCTAAAATCTTTCTCCCTCTACTTAACTTAACACTTATCTTGAACCTTAAGCTCAAATACTATCTCAAGTTTAAATACTTTATTCGACGCTAAGTTGGTCTTGTATGTTTTGAATTGTACGGAGAGTTACATCATCCGCCCCTTTGGATCATTCATCCTCAAATTAAATGTATATATAATGACTTGATTAACCCTAGATTTCCTAAGAGAATTTGCTAGAGTTTCCTTTGTAAATAGAACTACACAAAATCTGTGGGGTCACCCAAAATAATATATAGACAAGGGTCACATGGCATGTCAATAGATATAACACATAAAATGAGAATTTGATAAATAAAACTCTTTTCTTGACTATGTAATTTAATAAAGACTATTTTAGTACAACATGTTTTCCCCATTTCCTACATAAAAAAGAACACATAGAATTATGGAATTTAATATACCTGAACACATGACATGCAAATAACATATCAAATGAAGAAATGCTATTAGAAATTAGGATCATATAAAGGAGCACATAATCTATGATCCTTCCATTGATATTTGAAATGAGGAGGGGGATTTAGAATTTGTACCACTTTCTATCCCACAGTATCTTACTCTATATCCAATTTCTTCTATAATACTTCAATGGAGTTAAAACTTTTTTCCCTAACTTCCTACCCTAGTAATTAAAAATGGTTGTGGGGACTCATTTACATGACAGATCCTTGGTCCTTTACTATCATTAAGGGGGAATAATATAGAATGGATCTCCCAATGTTTTGTAAAAGGGACACATGAAATCATGGGCCTCTTAGTCAGTTATCTATATAACTTTATAAGGCCTAACATATTAGGGCTCAACTTGTCTTTCATTCCATATCTTTATCTCATAGGTGAATCTTTTAAGATCAAGAGTTGTCAACATAAAACTAATATTTTATGTCACACCACAGAATAGGTTATTAGACTAAGCCACCACCTATAAGTTAGTTTCATGCAAGAATTCACTCATATGCCCATAGTTTTCTAGACACCATTCTCATTATATCACAATATGAGAAAGCTTTATCCGAACGTGTTAATAATCACATCAATAAGAATAGAGGGGAATATAATAAGTGGATAAGTTGCATAAATCTATGACACATAAGAAGATCAACACAAAAGAGCACTTAACATGCTAAGATACAAACCTATTTAGCTTGTGACATATAGACATTTAAGTTATAGAAATATGTGATTTATGTAAAAGCAAAATATTAAATCATGTAGAAAATGAGCAAATGATCCATAAAATATCATGTGAGAAAATGAACTATGAGATATGTAATATATATGCAGGTGCATTAAAAGACCTATAGTATACGAGCAAGGAAAATAACAAATTGGAAAAATGGACTAGATGAGCACATAGTCTAGAGGACTAAGTTATGATACTTTATACAATATATAAACAAGTGGGATATAAGAATAAAGACGTGTAAGAAAGTGAACTATGAAACACATATTGAGAAAGTGGACTAGAGTATGAATAACTAGACTAACACATGACTAATTATACAAAGAAAGTAGGCTATTAGTAGTGTAGCATATAATAAGAAAATGGTCTATGAATGGTATAGCATGTAGGTAAGGTATCAGTGATACTATAACTCATGAGGACTAATTCCAATGCCTATAGCAGATGATCAAATTAATTTGTGATGCAACTAAAATATAGACAAGTGATCTGTGGTAAATAATTAGTGTAATAAATGATTTGTTTGAAAAATTCCTATGAAAAATATAGTAGTAATGAGGGTTGTATGAAGCAGATGACATCTACAAGAAAGTATTCTATGACATATGTTATAAGTGAGAAAACAATCGATAAAAGACATACGACCTATAAATAGACAAGCTATAGAACTTGTAGCATGCATAATTATGTAATAGACCAGATTATTTTGAAATTAGAAGTCATATTATGGGGTCAGTCACTCTACCCTATTAATTTACAATCATACTATCGCTAGTGTTAAATCATTGGTGGGATAGATCTTCTCGTGTTTAATACTCAACTTAACACATAAAATCGATTTCCCTATACTATATTTTTAAGCCCCTACAAATTCTTCTTATTGGTGTTTCATTCCTAGTCAATGTAAACACTAGAGCCATGATAGAAAAAAAACTTAATAATTCATTTATAGGAGTAGGAGGTTGAGGTCAACCTTATCTTTCCTATTGACCTGGGACATCATTACAACCAATGTTTAGTGCTATATAAAAGTTCAAATAAGCAAATTACTAATGAAAATTAAAGTTATTATAGAATATTAACACTTACTTACAGAAAGTCACACATAAATGTCAAGTGCATGTAAAAATTCTATAATGATTCTAAAACATCTTAGGGCTAGTCACTATGGGCTTAACTAGATAGGTCTATCCATGCTAACTAATTTTTCCATAACAAGTGAGGGATAAGAACTTGTATCTTAACAAGTGATGCCAATACGACTAAAAAATTGTGCCTTAATAAGTGATGACAATCCAATACCTTTAGTCGAGCTATTTAGATAAGCTATGCATGAAGGGAATTGCATATCAGGGAGTCAAGTGATCAAATGGTATGTTAAAATTCATGGAAATTTTAATAAGCTATCTACATACTCATAATAAATTATCTCTTATTTTAATAGGGATAATACAGATGCATCCTTAAATAATAGGATTGGTCAAGTGTATATCTTCTGATCGCGTCTCTATTCTTGCATTTAATAAGATGAGGCATAAAAACATGCATTTGTATTAAGTCAATTGAGTGTGACTCTTACCTACTTCATGTCTAACAAATACCATTTTATCCAAAACTACTCGTTTCATGATTCTAATATGTAAAATAGCATAGATAATTACAACTTAGGCCTAACCTGTCAATATCCTTTTTTTCACCTTAAGTTGTAGTCATATATTAATCTTCTATAGAAAAAACATAGAAACGTAGGAACTAAGTTTACATATACCCTTAAATAGAACAATTGGAAATGCTTATAGTCGAGTTTTCTATCCATCAAAGGGATTGGATGTTATCATTACCTATTTGGGGTGGTCATACACACATACCTTATAAAAATATGATTACTAAAATCTAGAATGATATCTAGTAGGTGTTTGGTCCTTATCAACTAACTAGGGGTATCTGTAGTAATGTAATCACATTGAAAGGTTCCCCTTTCAGACCATTCTACTAGCCTCTTTCAACTAATACTACTAGCCTCTTTCAACTAATACAAAACTAGTTCGACAGATTATATTTTTAAAATATGTGAAACTCTAAAACACTATATATTTACTAACAAGGTACTAAATGTCCTCCAAAGGATTAAATCCTTACATATTGAAAGAGTCATTTGGAGGAAACCTCAAACCTAAGAACCACTCACATCCTCTTAATAAGTTAAATTAGGAAACATTCCAACCAATCTTATACACAATGTGCCGGATTCATGCCAAAGAGATAGAAAATCAAATAGCCTTACATACCTTGCCGTGTATTTTGATATTACCATGAATTAACCTTCTTCCTTGCAGATACTTATCTATAATAAGGTAAGTTGTAAAAATAGTATTAATAGCTAATTAACACTTTTTAGGATGCCTAGCCTCACCAAAATAGTAGGCCGATAGTAAGTCCTTAGTTATCAAATCAAGGGTGTTTCTTTCAAACTCTTCTCCTCTGATCTAATCTACACACCATACAACCTTCTAATAAGGTTCTCTAACACTTCTTTGGCTGCATGACACATATATAATAGTGTACAGGAGTATGTGGGTAGCAAGATCATGCAATATCTAATTGGGGTTTACCACTACAACTTTCAATATTTCTATCCTTCACAAGGATTCCATGATTTCTCCACCTTTTCAGTTATGCCCTCCCTTTTTCTATTGAAACAAGATAGTACCTTACAATATGGCCCGTGATATAAACTCATGGATTACATAGCTATCGATATTTGAGTTTCATCTACATTATATTTAAAATGCTCAAATAATCTCACAATTAAAGCTAAAGGAGCTCTTTATGACTATCCCAAGATTAGTAAATCGCCAGACCATTCTTTAAAGATCACACCCTTTATTTCCACCTTAGAACAACCACTGTATAAGTACATCCAACTACTACCATGAAAGTACACACAAAGTATCCTAAAAAAATCCTAAAAATTCATTTTAGTGTAATAGGAGAATATTTTCAATTACCACCCCATACATTCTACACAAGAACATGTAGAAAATTCTTCACGAGAATATCCATAAGGAGGAATGAATATAGGGATAGAAACTTACCTCAAAATTCAAAAAAAAAAAAATTATCCTCCTAACTTAGATTCTTCAAAACTTTAAACTTCTCTTCATGTTTGAACCAAAGAAGAAGCTATTCTCTTAGAAGTAAGCAAAATATGACTGCCATCCTTTAAACAGGGTTGTCCTACACTATACTTATAAGGAATATGATTTCCGTAATATCCCATGGTAAAATTAAGTTAAACACATGAATTCTTCACCTACCTTTAACTTGGAAGAGGTGAAATCCTTAAGAACCATAATGGAAATTTAGGGTTGTTATTAGGAGCTTTGAGGAAACTAGAGTGAAAACATAGAAAATATGATCTTTTTTTGTAATGGAATAATTGAGAATGAGCTGATCCTAAACTATAAAAAGGGAATGTTGACCCACCTCTTTTTAGATCATTTCCAGCCACATATTTGCCAAAATTATTCCAAGTAAGTGATGCACCTACTTGGTTTATTTCTAATTGGATCACACCATATTGGGCCTTAATTAGATTAGGTATTGGGTTGGATATTTGTGCCTTAAATAGATTAGGTATTGGGATGGTCATCCTTCCCTTTTTCTTTTACTTAATTTGGGCCTTAAATATGTCCAATAATATATGCCTCAATTTTGTCCAATAGTCAAAGTACGTGATGCACCTACTTGTCACCTACTAGCTTAATTATGTCAAGAAAGCACCTCACTTATTTTATCTTATTTTTTAAAAATCTTGCTCTCTCTACTTAACTTAGCACTTATCTTTAACTTTAAATTCAAATAATATATAAAGTTTAAATACTTTCGTCGATGATAAGTTGGTCTTGTATGTTTTAAATCGTATGAGGCATTACAGACATGACCCAGACTAGGGCCTTGTCGTAATGGGCATCGACCGCAACATATTTCCATGGAGGTTAGTTTTAGGAGACATCACTTAGTCGTTATGGGTATCATAAGTCTGCTAAGGATTGGAGACCATCCCCTTAGTCTATCCAACAAGAATCCAATATACATAAATAGCAAAAGCAACCAAACAGAAATAGGGAAGATAGATAAACAAAGTCAAAGGTTCTAAGAATCCACAACAGTTAATCACCCACATAAACACAAAAGCCTCTAACAATCGAGTATTAATTTAAATAAAGACATGCCCATGATAGAGAAAAAAGAATCCAAAAAGTTTGCCTAAAACATGAATAAAAAGAAACATATAAAATGGTAAGCCTTCAGGAGAATAGAAGCTCACCACTTCAAAGCTATACAACGAACTAACCAAAATCACATACCACTGCACAAGTAAACCAAAAAACCCTTGGACCCTACGTCATAAAAAGATGTAGTGTTCGACGATGGTTAGTGGGGTGAGCACTAACATTTAACTCAGGGAAGGGATAAAATAATGCCATTCAAACTCAAGTCCAAACTCAATGTGAATGTTCACATAAAAACATATATATATACACACATAAAGTGCTTGGATAGGGAACAATGATTAGCATGAGATTTAAAATCATTAACCTAGACTGTGTAGCTCTAAACATCCTCAGGGCACCCATGGGCTATACGAGTTCAACTACCCCCACTAAAAGGGTCCCAGTTGTGCTAGCTGCACAAACAATGAAAATTATAGAATGAGTAGGAAATGACTCGACCCCAGTTAATCCAAAATATATATTAGTGTGAAATATGGACACGGCCATAAAGACTCCCATGCCGGTAATTGTGGTTTCAAGTATCGGTCCCCCCCTCCCCCCCCGAGACTCCACTTTCCACGACAAGCTACACAATCCCCTTTAAGCCTAATTAAAATATTTTAACATAACCTATCTAATTATCTAAGGAGTTATTAATTTAGAAAATTACCATTTGGTATCATCATACAAATTGAAATTTAAAGTTAATTTTCACTATGCCATTACATTTATCCATTACCTTGGAGGAATCCACGACCTTCAAGTTCCAATTTTAAAACCAATTCATGCCACCAAGGCCTTTCAAAACCATTTATATCCCGTTAACCTTTTATGCAATACCATAGTTTCCAAAGTGGGTTAAATCATGTATATTTCCATGTTTCTAAGCTTAATTTATAAATAAGTTGAGGTTAATTCCAATTCTAAGCCAAGTTTCATAAAGTTGGGGGAATTCCATGACCCCTTTTCCCATTCACCAAAACCATGCACACATTAGTTCAACAACCATGAGATAAAGCATGAAATAATAATTCCAAAACCACGGAAAAACTAACCAAGTAACAATCATTCAAAACCCTCAACCTATCATTCAAAATTCATAATTAAATTTACATAAACCACAATTAAACATTTTATTTTATAAAAAACTAAGTTAGGTAAGAGATACATGCCTGAAAACTCTAAGAAAATTGGAAGAGAAATGACAAATTGAGCCCTAGATGACCAATCCCTAGAAACCCTAGCCTTTCTCTTAATTGGAGAATTTTAGAGAGAAAAGCAATTTGTGATTATGTTAATTGGGTTGAAATTAGGATAAGGGAAGGTTTTAAGTCATGGGAGTAGTGTAAGGAACGTGGAAAGATCTATTTACCCTTAGTAAAAAATGTGCAGAAAATTAACTCCTAGTCGCTATGGGTCGGGTAATGACTCGTGGTCACTAGTCATTAGTAATTACCATGACTTATAGTTTGTGAAGTAACTTAGGGTCACCTTACTGATTCGGTCATGAGTCACACCCTACAACTCGTGACTAGACCTTACAACTCATGGGGGTCCTAGTTGTACTTAAGATAGAAACAATAGACCCTCTCACTAGTTAGACGATGATTAGAACTAGATGACTTGTAAGGAATATTCATGAATTGAAGTGTCTTAGTCGTAACCTGAGCAGTAAGAACAGTCACTAAGAAAAATTTATAGTTCAAAACCTGGGGTATTACATCCCTCTATAAATAACCAACCATAATAAAGGCCGAAACATACCTGGGTATAAAAATATCAATCATAAACAATTGGTTAGCTAAGGACTAAACATCATCGGCCAAGGGACAATCCAGAGTAAAAAATGATCAAAACATCCTAAACTAACTGTCTTCTAGCTCAAGGCATCCACTACTACATTAGCCTTGCCTGGATGATATAGAATAGTGAAATCATAGTTCTTAGGAAACTGAAGCCATCACTTTTTTAGCATATTAAGATATTATTTTGTTAAGAAATACTGAAGGCTATGATGATTAGAAAAAATATCACATTGGACTCTATAATTGTAATGTAGCCACAACCTCAACATAAACACAACCGTGACTAACTATAAATAGAATATTTTTTTCATGAGTTTTGAAGTACCTAAAAGAGAAAGAAATAACCTTATCCTCCTATCTCAACACACTGCCCAATACAACTCAAGAAGCTGCATAAAAAATGATAAAACCCTCACCCTCCTTTGACAAGGTCAAGATAGGAGCAGCATTCAACAACTTCTTGAGCTTTTGAAAGTTCTCCTCACAAAAATTCAACCGTTGAGAAATAATTTTTTTGAGATAAAATTGGTTGAAGAATCTTGAATCAAAGAGAAAACCTATATAAAGTACCAATAACAGCCTGCTAATCCAGCATAACTCTAAATTTTGATAGAAAAAGTAGGCCTATCCAACCATGAACCCCCTCCATCTTGACCAGATCAATATTATTACCAACTTTTCTCATTACGTGAAGAAATATAATCCAACCACAACTCATACATTGAGAACTTGGCATACAACTTTTCATCCCAAAGTCCCTGAAGTTTAATCTAAATATGCCACACGTGGTCAGCCTCATTCTTGGAATATACCAAGATATTGTCAATGAATATAATTACAAAAAATAAATATAAGACTGATATACCCTATTTATCAACTCCATAAATATTATCAAGGTATTGGTTAGCCCCAAAGACATGACTAAGAACTTAAAATGACCATACCACATCTGGAAAGTCCTTTATGAAATATCTAAAGCTCTAATTTTCAATTAATCGTAACTGAATCTCAAGTCAAGCCTATAAAATAATGAGGCACTATGAGATAAGCAATTAAATCATCAAGGTGAGAAAGAGGAATTATATTCTTGATAGTCACTTTGTTCAGTTGCTGATAGTAAATACTATAATACCCCATACTTTTTTTAGTTCTGTTCAGCTCCTAGTTTCATGTATAGGAGGCTTAAAGCCTGAAAATTTGTCTAAGTTTTGGAGACTTAGATATTTTTAAGGCTTCTTAAATTCCAAGATTTTTAAATGGGTCTGACAGACCCCGAGACATAGGGTTTTGAGTTAATTCATGTTCAGGGGTGTAAGGAGCATGCCTCAGGGAAGTTTTGGATTTTTTGGACGAGAATTGGGTTGTGTTTGGATTTTGATTTTTCTACCTCACCACGATGGTATTGCATTGCAATGCTTATAGCGATGGATTCCTCATTGCATCGTGGTAATCCATTAAACTGTATTCCAGTTTCAAATTTAATCTCCTAAGGAATAGTTATGTCCCTTCCCATCAAATAAATTTATAAATCGACGAGTTAAAACATCATTTAGGGAATTATTTCCCTATATTTTCCAATTTCCTCTCAAAGAAAAGCCTAACCTTTCCCCAAGATCATCAAATTCCATTCCTTTCTCTCTAAGGAAACCAAGAAATCAAGTTCCCATATCCAAGAACCTTCAAAGTAGTTTAATGATTTGTCTATCTCTTTTAAGATTTAAGGTTTAAGGTATGTGTGATGTTCATCCATCGGCCCTTTTCACCCATGGTGTCCAAGTATCTATTTTTATGTTTGAAATTATGAATTTTATGTGTTTATGATGAATTATCTCCATGAAACTCTTATGAATTTTGATTATAAATTAGGTTTACAAGTGTTTTTCGATGAATGAGCCTTTACACGTTTGAAAGATAGAATTGTCATGTTAAAATACCTAACTCATTGTTTTAATATTGTAACTATGTTTTTAATTGCATGCTTTACCCAATCCCATGCTTAAGTTCATGTTTTCCATGTGTTTGATCAAATGCCTAAGTGTTGTTTTTTAACAATGACCCCTTATTATGGGGTTTAAAGCTATATATGTCCTTATTGATATTTCCATTTAGTGATGGAGGGTTATGAACACCCGATACTTAGCTATTTACATAATTTTAGTATCTTGAGAAATTGTCATCCAATTAGTTATCATGAAGAGTTGTTTGCTTACTTAAGCTTAGTTTAGTCCAGTAATTAGTGTCATTCAATTGGGAATACAATTCAGCACTAAGTGAACACAAGGATAGGGGCATTCTTTCCTATATAGGGTTTTACCCTTAGTAGCAATCCCTAAGTTACAGAACTACATAGACAATGTAGGTTGAGATGTATTCCTGTCAGTATAGGGTTGACACATATCTTATGAGTCTTTATGTCAGTTTAGGGTTGACAAGATTTCTTCCTATTAGTTTAGGGTTGACACATATCTCATAAGTCTTTATGTTATTTTAGGGTTGAAAGATGCCTTCCTGCAAGTTTAGGGTTGACATCGCCATTTTTAGTACCCATGACATGGTACTGACACCTTTCCAACTGTGGTTACAGGTTGGACTCCGATTAGCTTAGATTGGGGCATGTTGGTTAGATGATACCTCCCACAGTTTCAGTTTAGTATTTAGTACATAATTTAGTTCCGATTTGCTTAACCAAAGAATATATATTATCATCTATCAGCTACTAGATTTCAGTATTTCAGTTTTTCAGTTTTTCAAATTATTTTAGACATATTATATGCTTGGTATTGTATTCTTTGTATTTCAGTTTTTTTGCACTCATATCCAATTACCTCATGATATTCAGTCAGTTATTATTTCATGCATAAGAACTCATGCATTTCAGCCTAACCTTATCTTATTTACCAATAGATTCAAAGTACTAATTTCATACTCTTCTTTGCAATATGACATTTAATATCATAGGTTTAGGCGCTCAGTTTCCCAACCGTACTTCGACAGTCCAATGCTTTAATAATAGTTGTAATAGTGAGTACTTATCTATCAAGGACATGATTATTTTATTTTATTTTATCTCAGTAGTTTATTTTTCCTATCAGTTAGAGTTAGTTGGGGGTTTTTCCCATCAACTCCACAGTCAGTCAGTTAGAGGTTTTTCAGATATTCAAATAGTTAGTCGTTTTATCAGTCTTTTCAGTATGTCTTTAGACGTTTTAGATCTATGATTTAACTGTGTTTCAGTAGTTAAACCTTATGGCATTGACAGTTGATTACCATGCATGTGTATTTTTTTTACTTTATTCAGTGTTCAAGCCAGGTACCGGCTCATGGGTTAGCTTATGGTCACTTGTGACTATAAGCACCATTATAACAACTAGGGGGTAGCCTTAGGTCACAATAAATATTTGTATTAAAGCCTAAGGTTTTATAGTATCCTAGGTAGTCTGAAAAGCTGCGTTGAGTAGATTCTTGTGGATGGGTGTGAAGCACGGCACACTTATAGACAAAAGGCTACAAGACTTTTTTAGGAAAAGTTTCCCTTCTTTCAGTATTCATGTCATGTGAAAGAGTATGATGCTCTATTTAAAACCCTTTTTCTAACTGTTTTTTCTTCTATTTACAGAAAATTCTTCCCAGGAAAAATAACAGAACAAGGAATGGGAACCAGCCTGTACCTTCTCCTATTCAGGAAGATCCCCTAAATGATCATTTTTATAATTCCTCGAATCTGGTACCCAGAATACTACACGGTGTTTATGACCCTGAAGGACCATAAGCTAACCCATGACTAATATTTGTGTTTGTATACTGCATGATATACTGTATAATGCAAAAACACAAACTGAAAGGAAATAAGGTTCAAACTGTAACATAATATTCGATAAAATATAACATCTGGGATGAGGTATAAATGCCTAAAACAAAACTGTCTAAACATACTGTAGTTTGAAAAACCTTTAAAACATAACTACCTAAATAAAAAGATGATGGGACATGTCCCCAACTAACTCCAACTAATAAACTAATTAATGAGCGTATAAAGAAATGATCATGTCCTCAAAAGATTAGGACTCATTGGTAACTATGATTGCGGATATTGGAATATTACTGATGCTCTGGAGCTTATGCTTCTGAACCAAGAGTATAAGATGCCATAGTGCAAATGCATCAATACTTTGAATGTACTGGTATGCATATAAGGTAGTTTGAATGCAAAGGGTTTACATGCATGATCTATACTAACTGACTAAATAATATGAACGTGAGAATACATGAATGAATACTTAATATCTATAACTAGGGTCGTGATAACATGATAACTTAGTCTGAGTACTGATAACATGAGTTAATGATAACTGTATAACTGATATGGAGCGACTGTATCTGATAGTCTAGTTTCTGATGGAGTTCTGTTAGCTGATGACTAACTAAACTGGACTAGAGTGAATTCATGGATTTCTGTTAGCTGGTGGAATACTATTAAGATTACTAAATTACTAACCTTTCTTGAGTCACATGACTGATTGGGTTCTATAGACCATGGCTTGACTGAGGATATCGTGAAAACATGACACTAAATATAGGCGCAAATCTATATTTTTCTGGTACACGTACCCACAAGACTCGATGGAATAAAGATGACAAGGCATGAAATCATTGAATACATGACAAACATCAACAATCCATAATACAATAGTTAGAGATATTTCATGGGCATTTGACTATCATAGCTTGGTACGTGAATAAGATAGCATGTATACATAGCATAATTTCATAAAGCTAACTGAAGTGTAATCTCCCCAAGCAATTTCAATACATAAGAATAACACGGAAGTCATTTTGAACATAAGATTAAAGAATACATTGTCATTTGGCTCACAATTTATCTATAGTGCATAATTTCTATCTCTTTAGGCATTTTATCAAACACCTTACATGCACAACTTAAGGCATAGGTGAAATCATCAAATTTCACAAATCATAAACCACCAAATTTATGGATTTCAATTTAAATGCTAACTTAGTTTTCATAATTTAAAATAAGGATCCAAACATGGGAATCAAACAACAACCATCACATAACTTGAGCAACCCACAACATAATATCATGATTAATAATTTAAAAATAAGGTTCTTGAGCTTTATAGATGAAAGGAATTCAAAAATCAACATAATGCATACCTTAGTTCTTGATTTAGCGAAGATTGATAGAGAGATTTTCCTGAAATTGAAATCCCAATTGAAACCTTAGTTTGTTCTTTAGAGAAAATTAAGAGAAACTAGTATATTTTGGGTGAAGAATGGGTAAATCACGTGTTATTGGGTTTAAATAGGGTGGGAAATTAACCCTTTTAACCCTGGATGCATCTTCTAAAATTGGTGAAAATTTCCTAACCTAGACCCCAGGGGCGATGCGGCGCTATCGCACCGTGTCACTAGAATTGACAATTGGGAAAAAGGGAAATCGCGCGACGTGGAGCCATGGCGTTACCACTTCGTTTGTGAGTTGGAATTTTGGTGCGACGCAGAGAACTCGTGCAAGAATATTGGAAAAAGGACAATTGCCATTTTATCTTGTGGCGCGGTATGCCACTGACCAATATGGCTCTATTTTACCATGGGGACTTGAAATAGTTATCACTTCTTACCCGATTATCGGATTTAGGCAAATTTTATATCGATAGAAAGCTTATTGAATTTCCCACATGATAAAAAGTGAAAATCTTCAAAATTACTCATGAAATAAATATCATTCAATTTAGAAGCTAATACTTGACATTCTTGAGACAAAATTAGTTAAGAAACTTTAGGGTATTACAATATATCTCCCTTGGGAACATTCGTCCTTAAATGCGGCTGATTGAGATGGGAGAAAGGATGAGCTGATGTACATGCTGATCATAAAAAATTGAAATATGATTGACATTTCTGGGATTTATACTGAACGTGTATATCTAATGCATGAATTCATGACTTAACTAACTCAAGAACACATGACTGAGGTTTTTGATAACTGAATTTCTCACTAGGAGAATGCATGTCTGATGCATGAACACATGACTAATCTGATGTATGAACATATGAATAATCTGATGGATAATCATATGTATGAATATGCAATGGTACTTAGTACCAATTTTAAAATGGAATCTTAAACATGAGACTAATACCAAGTCGTAACTAAAATCTGGACATAACAACCAAAAAACTTAAGGAGAACTATTACCTTGAGCTAGATCTTAGTTGGCGGAGAAGAGGTGAGGATACATGGTTCGTATATCTGCTTCTGCTTCCTAAGTAGCTCCCTCAATGGACTGATTTTTCCAAAGAACTTTGACAAGAGGGCTTTTTTTATTCCTCAGTCTACGAGTCTGATAATCTAGGATTTCGACTTTAATCTCTTCATAAGAGAGGTTGTTTTGAACATCTATGCTCTAAATAGAGACTACAATTGCTGGGTCACCTATGCACTTCTTAAGTAATGAGACATGAAAGACTTGATAAACTGCGGCTAGATTTGAAAGCAATTCAAGCTAATAAGCTACTTTGCCAAATTGACTGAGAATTTTTAAGGGACCAAAATATTGGGGACTGAGCTTTCCCTTTTTGCCGAACCTCTTCATTCCCTTCATTAGAGAGATCTTTAGATAGACATAGTCACCAAACTCGAACTCAAGATCTTTTCTACGCATATCTGCATAAGACTTTCATTGGATTTGAGCAGCCCAAAGTCTTTCTCTGATCAACTGGACTTTCTTTAAGGCATCGAATACCAAGTCAGGCCCTATAACTTAGGCCTCAGTAACTTAAAACTAACCAACTGGAGATCTGCATCTCCTTCCATTGAGAGCTTCAAATGGAGCCATCTTAATACTGGAATGATATCTATTATTTTATGCAAACTCAATCAAAGGCAAGTGGTCATCCCAACTAACCTTGAAATAAATTTCACACGCCCTTAGCATATCTTCTAGGGTTTGAATGGTCCTTTCTGTTTAATGATCTGTATGAGGATGAAAGGTTTTACTAAGAAGAACTTAGGTACCAAAACCTTTTTGGAATACTTTCCATAAGTTAGATGTAGACTTGGTACCTTTTTCTGAGATAATGGATAATGAAACACCATGTAAGCTGACCAACTTCCTGTTGTAGAGTTTGATGAAATCCTTGGTTGAATAAGAGTTATGGACTAAAAGGAAATGAGTTGATTTAGTCATTCTATCTACAATGACCCAAACTAAATCATGCTAATGATGAGTACGAGGCAAACCTATCACAAAGCCCATGTTCACTTCATCCTACTTTGAAGTAGGAATATTGAACTCCTGTATGGACCCACTAGGCTTTTGATGCTCTATCTTAACCTGCTGACATATAGAGCACTTAGCCATAAACTCTATAATATCTCTCTTCATCCTACTCCACCAATAGAACTCCCGCAAGTCATGGTACATCTTTATGGCCCCTGGATAAATAGAGTAGCGTGTACCATGTGCTTTTGCAAGAATTCGCTACCTTAAGTCATCTACACCGAGAACATAGAAATGACCCTGACAACGTAATACACCATCTCCCCTTTTAGATAAAACCTCTACTTTTTGGCCCTTAACTGTCTCTTTCAACTTGACTAAACTGCGGTCTCTATCTTGCTTTACTTTTACCTCGGAAACTAGAGATGATTCTAATTTACTGTGAACCCATATATCACCCTCATCTGTATCGACTAAGCGAATACCTAGTCTGGCAAGCTAATGTATTTCCTAAGCTTACTTCTTCTTACTGTCATCGATATGAGTAACATTACCCATAGACAGTCTGCTGAGAGTGTCGGCCACTACATAGGCCTTGCCCGAATGATAGAGAACACTCATGTCATAATATTTCAAGAGACCTAACCACCTTCTCTAATAAAGATTGAGATCTTCCTAAGAAATGACATAATGAAGACTCTTATGATCTCTAAAGACATCTATATAAACTCTATTCATGTAATGCCTTAAAATTTATAAGGAAAAAACCATGGCTTCTAACTCAAGATCATGAGTAGCATAATTCTTCTTATGTGGTTTAAGCTTTCTAGAGGTATAGGTTATGACCATACCATAATTCATGAGGAAACAACCCAAACATACTCTAGATACATCGCAGTACACTACAAACCCATCAGGAAAATTTGGAAGAGCTAAGACTGGAGCTTAGGTGAGTCGAGTCTTCAACTCTATTAAGTTCTTCATGCAAAGATTTGACCACTAAAAATTGAATTTCTTCTGAGTCAAACTGGACATAGGGGATGCAATAGATGAAAATCCTTTACTAAACCATCTGTAATAGCCAGCCAAACCTAAGAAACTCCTGATGTCTGATGGAGAGACAGGTCTGGGCCAGTTTCATACCTCTTTGGTCTTTTGAGGATCTACTTTAATGTCATCACGAAAAGTGATATGGCCAAGGAATGCTATCGACCTTAGCCAAAATTCACACTTACTGAATTTGGCAAAAAACTGATGATTTTTGAGAGTCTGAAGTACAATTCTAAGATGTTCTGCATAATCAGGCTCACTGTGGCAATAGACCAGAATATCATCTATGAATACTATGATGAACATATACAAGTACTACTTGAACACATGATTCATCAAGTCCATAAAAGCTACTGGGGCATTGGTAAGACCAAAGGACATGACTAGGAATTCGAAGTGACTATACAGAGTATGAAAGGCTGTCTTTCGAATGTCACATTCTCCAACTCTGAGTTGATGGTAGCTTGATCTGAGGTCTATCTTAGATAAATAGCTGGTACCCTGAACTTGGTCAAACAAGTCATCAATTATAGAAAGAGGATACTTGTTCTTGACTGTGACTTTATTTATCAATGCACATTCTGAGAGAACTATCTTTCTTGCACATGAATAAGACTGGTGCACCACATGGGGACACACTAGTTTTGATGAATCCCTTATTTATGAGATCCTTCAACTACTCTTTCAGTTCTTTGAGTTTTGCTAGTTCCATTCTATATGGAGGAATAGTTATAGGCTGAGTATCTGGAAGAAGGTCAATGTCGAAGTCCATTTCCCTTTCAGGAGAAATTCCTAGAAGATCATCGAGAAAGACATATGAATATTCATTCACTACTGGGACTGATTCAAGATTGGAAGTTTCAAAACTATTTCCCTTAACTCAAACAAGATGATAAACATATCCTTTAGAATTATTTTTCGTGCTCGAAGGTAGAAAATAAGCTGACCTCTGAAAGCTGAAGTACTACCTCTCTACTCTAGGATAGGTTCATACGAAAACTGAAACTGGACTATTCTGTGTTTGTATTCGATGGGGGCATAGTAGTAATAAAGCCAATCTATGTCGAGAATGACATCAAAATCCATCATCTCTAATTCGACTAAATATATTGAGGTGACTTTTTGAAATATCCTAACTGGGCAGTTCCTGTATACCCGTTAGGCTATGATGATTTTACCCACTGGGGTAGAGACTAAAAAGGGCTCTACTAGAATTTTAGGATTGACTCTGAAATCAACTGCTATATAAAGGGAGTAACGAAAGACAGGGAAACACCTGGATCTATAAAAGCGTAAACATACACATAAAAGATCTGCAACGTATGAGTAACCATATCAGGAGAATTTTCCTAATTTTGTTGGAAATGGAGAGTATAGAGTTTGTATGGGCGTTACCCACTAGTAGCACTAGAAGTGGCACCCTGCTGATTTGGGAAACTAGACTTAGCTGAGGAATGGTTCTGCTGACCTTGAGGACCTGGATGAGGACAGTCTCTGACTCTATGGCCTGGCTTGCCACATCTGAAACAAATATCACTGCTAGCTCAGCAAATACCCTAATGGTGCTTGCCATAAGTCTGGCAAAGAGGATAGGTATGGGCACTGCTAATACTTCCCTGATACTTAGAGCCTGGGGCTCTATCTTTATTACCATCCCTGAACTTAAGAGTTGGAGAACTAGCTGAAGAAGAAGCTAGAACTGAGAACGGTTTCCTCTTTTTAATTTGGGTTGAGCAAAGTTGAAACTACCTGTCCTTGCTCTCTTATTCTGCTTCTCTCTTATCTTAATCTCTTGCTCTTCTATCTGCTGAACATGAGTCATAAGCCTGGCTAAAGTCATGTCACTATTCAATATCGTAGACCTACACTTATTGACCACACTATCATTCACCCCAGAAATAAATTTACTCATCTTGGCCCTACTGTATTCAACCAGATACGGGGCATATCTAGATAATTGTGTAAACTTAAGAGAATACTCTTTTACCATCATTTTTCCATGCCTAAGGATGATGAATTATAACACCTCAGCCTCTCTCAGCTCTAGGGGAAAGAACCTTTTTTAAAATAGGGTGATAAACTCCTCTCACTCTATAGGTCCTGCATCAACCGACCTCTCTGACTTCCACTGCTTGTACCAAGTGTGAGCAACATCCTGCAACTAATATGAAGCTAGCTCAGCACTCCCAATAGATGGAACCCCCATAACATTAGTAACCTTTTGAACCTGATCGATGAATTCTTGAGGGTCCTTATCATACTTAAACCCGAGAAATGATAGAGGATTTATTCGGGAGAAGTCCCAAATCCTAGCTTGAGCTAAATTAGCCATTAGGTTCACTGGAATGACTACTGGTCATTCATTCTGAGTGGCAACTGACTGAGCAAGATTAGTGAATACAGCTCTAAACTCTACATGAGAAACATGTTTGCCCAAAGGCTCTTTAGGATAAGTGGCTGACTGATTCTCATTTCTTCTTTTAGGAGGCATGTTCTGTAGAGGAAATGGAGAAATTGATTAGGCTGAGAGATTTACTTAAGATTATGCTCACTGGTATGACTTAAATACTTAAAGAAGGGAAACTGTTCCTAAAATATCTCATAGCCTCATGTACATAAATGTGGTACGCAACACATCCATACACAAGACTCTACTGGATGGAGCTTTCAGACTTTCTAAGACACTATTGAACTTTAGGATCTGATACCAAGTTTGTAATGCCCTGAATCTAGTACCCGGAATGCAACATGGTGCTTATGACCCCGAAGGACCACAAGCTAATTCATGACTGATTATGTGCTTATATACTACATATTATACTATATAATGCAGAAACATGAACTGAAAGGGCCATAAGGTTCAAACTGTAACATAATATCTGATAAAATATAACATCTGGGATGGGGTATAAATGCCTAAAACAAAATTGTCTAAACATACAGTAGGCTGAAAAACCTCTAAAACATAACTATTTGAATAAGGAGATGATGGGACATGTCCCCAAATAACTATAACTAATAAACTAATTAATGAGATACAAAGAAATAATCATGCCCTAGAAAGAAGAGGACTCATTGCTAACTCTGACTGCGAAGATTAGAATGCTATTGATGCTCTGGAGCTCGTACTTCTAAACCTATGGTATAAGACACCATAGCTCAAATGCATCAGTACTTTGAATGTACTGGTATGCATGTGAGGTAGGCTGAATGCAAAGAGTTTACATGCATGATCTATACTAACTGACTGAATAATATAAACGTAAGAATACCTGCATGAATATATAATAACTGTAACTAGGGTCGTGATAACATGATTACTAAGTCTGAGTACTGATAACATAAGATACTGATCATTGTATAACTGAAATAACTGATACTGAGCGACTGTATCTAACAGTCTAGTTTTTGATAGAACTAGCTAAGTTTTGCACTATTCTGAGTTAACTGTATCTAAGAACTCTAAATTCTATAGAACTATCTGAGTTCTATTAGTGAGACTGAATGACTGTATCTAACAATCCTAATTTTGTAACTGAAATTGTGGGAAGTAGCCATCTAACCGGCATGCACCTAATATGCCATTACGGCTGAGTTGGGGTCCAATTTATAACCCCAATTGGAAGGGTGTCAATACAGTGCCACTGTTAAGGACAATCTGTGAGTAACCCTCATATAACAGGTAACTCTAGTAAGAACAGTGGAAACCCTCATATAATAGGTTAAGACACCTCATCTACCCTCACATAAAACGCTATGATGTCTCAACCTACTCTAGCTACGTTGTTCTAGAATGTAAGGATTGCTTCTAAGAATTACACCCTCATATAACAGGTGAGTTCCCATATTTCGGTTCACTCAATGTTAATTCCTACTCCCATCTGAATAGACACTGAACATGATTAACTGAACTGGACTAGACTGAATTCATGGAGTTTCGTTAGCTGACGGAATACTATTGAGATTACTGAATTACTGAGCTTTCCTAAGTCACATGACTGCCTGGGTTCTATGAACCATGGATTGACTGAGGATATCATGAAAACATGACACTAAATCTAGGAACACATCTATATTTTTTGGGTACAAGTACCCGCAGAACTCGATGGAAAGAAATTATTGAATACATGACCAACATCAACAGTCCATAATACAATAGTTGGAGATATTTCTGGGTATTTGATTATCATAGGTTGGTACATGAATAAGATAGCATTTATAATAAAATAATTTCATAAATCTAACTCACGAGAAATCCCACAGGCAGTTTAAATACATAAAAATAACATGGAAGTCATTTTGAACATAAGGTTAAAGCATACATTGTTATTTGTCTTACAATTTAGCTATAGTGCATATTTTCTATCCCTTTAGGCATTTTATCACACACCTTACATGCAAAACTTAAGGCACAAGTGAAATCATCAAATTTCACAAATCATAAACCACCAAATTCATGGACTTTAATTTATGTGCTAACGTAATTTTTATAATTTCACATAAGGATCTTAACATGGGAATCAAACAACAACCATCACATAACTTGAGCAACCCACAACATAATAATCATGATTCATACTTTAAAAAATAGGGTTCTTGAGCTTTATGGATAAAAGAAATCCATAAATCAACACAATGCATACCTTAGTTCTGGATTTAGTGAAGATTGATGGAGAGATTTTCTTGAAATTAAATTCCCAATTGTAACCTTAGTTTGTTCTTGAAAGAAAATTGAGAGAAACTAGTATATGTTGGGTGAAAAATGGCTAAATCATGTGTTGTTAGGTTTAAACAGGGGTGGGAAATTAACCTTTTTAACCCTAGATGTGTCTTTTAAACTTGGTGAAAATTTCCCATCCTAGACCCATAATGTGACGCAGCGCTATCTCATCGTGTCTATGGAATTTGACAATTAGAAAATAGGGAAATAACGTGATGCGGAGCCATCGCGTTGCCACTTCTTTTGCAACCCGAAAGTTTGGCGCTTTGCGGAGAAATCACACTGGGACATCAGAAAAAGGACAATTGCCATTTTACCTTGTGGCGTGGAGTGTCACTAACCAATATGGCGCTATTTTATGATGGGGACTTGAAATAGTCATAACTTCTTATCCGATAATTGGATTTACGCAAATTTTATATCGATGGAAATATTATTGAATTTACCACATGAAAAAAAATTAAAATCTTAAAAATTCCCCAAGGAATAAACACCATTCAATTTATAAGCTAGTACTTGACATTCTTGGGACGATATTAGTTAAGAAACTTTAGGGTATTACAATGTCTTTCACATAAAATTTAGAGCTACTTTTACTAACTTACATAATTCAGTAATTTTTCATAATGATCATTAGGTTGTGGTCTTATTAAGGCTTATGGTTCATTCTCAGTAGAGTGTGGAGAAGAAACATAGGGAGAAAGAGAGAGATAATAAAAGGGCCAGAATAGGTAGTTTTAAATCAAGGTCAGAGAGTGGTAACCATTCCTAGTTTTGCCAAAAAATTCTCGGCCCTAACTCCTTGTTTATCTAGTACGCCAGTTTAAAAGTTCAGTAATGACAGTCGAGATAGAGCGTTAGGCTCTAAGCCCCAGAAAAATGTGAACAACGGTTGTACTAATGAACTATTTGGGAGGTATGGTGGAAATCATCAAGGTGTGTGTAGGGCTGGTAGTGGTATGTGTTTTTGATATAGAAAACCAGACCACAAAATTAGGGATTGCTCGAGAGCTAGTCAGTAGGGCTAGTCTAATCTGTTATCAGCTCCAGCAGGTCGCCTGACTCTGCAGGGCGCTACTTCCAGTTCCACCAGTGGTCAACTCTAGAACAGATTGTATGGACTCTAGTCCTATTATGATCAGGAAAGTTCTCCTGATGTGGTAACAGGTATGTTACAAGTCTTTCATATTCGTGTGTATGTTTTATTAGACCCCAGAACTTCACTTTTTTTTTATAACCCCAATTTAGATATCAAATTAGGTGTCAGTCCCAAAACCCTAGTGGAACCTTTCTCAATGCCTACCCTAGTGGGTAAGTCTATTAAAGCCAGATAGGTATACAGAAATTGCCCGATTATGGTAACCTAGAAAATTACTTCAGTTGATTCTAGGAATAGGGTCGTTCGGTTTCAATTTCCTAATGAACCAGTCATTGAATAGAGGGGTAGTACCTCAATGCTTAGGGGCTAGATGTGTTTTTAGATTCCTTCTCAAAATCCTATAATAGCATATGATCGAGAGTTAGAAGTATGAATCCAGAAGTTTAGCAGTAGTAAAATAGAGGTAATTTTATAATTTATGTGTATTATTGTACCACAAAATTAGGATGATGGATTGAAGATAAGGGGGATATGATAGGACCACTAACCAAGTTATGCTCTCAGATTCTAGTAGTGATGCTAGTATATTGTAAAATAATAGTAAGAGAGGATGATACCTAACCCACTCTTATTTCAACATTTTTACTTCAGTTATCATGATATATACTCATGCCTTACATGTCAGTTCCCTGATCATAGATCTAATTTCTTGCACCTTTCATAGAATCATGTACATTTCCAATCTTTAGTATAAGGAGTTCCAGTTTGCTTAGTTGTACGAATCATATTCAATGAAATTTATGAACTCCAAACTCAGGTCATGCAGCTTATGTCCCATGTACTCATTCTTTATAGTATGTTTAGTTCTAGTACTCATGTTACTCTCCTAAGGGTCAGCAGAATTTAGATTATGTCATCTATATCCTCTGTTTTTATCTATATAATAAATCCAGGTCATGGATACTCTATTTCTCAAGCTTCAATTAAGCGTCTAAGTTATGCATAGTATTCTATCATGCTTCAGGTCCTCATGCTCTAACCTTTTAGTGAGCTCTCCTTATGAAATAGTAGCTGTGATGAACAACTATTTTGATAGGAGAAAGTAAATGTTTTATGTTGGGGGAAAGTTTTTTGTTTACTTGTTTAATCCAGATTATAAGTGTGAAGTAAGATTGAGGCCAAGTTTTGATATATATCATAGGTAGTTGGAATTTTATGTGTGATTTTCTTAACAATAATGCATGAATGTTGTTAATGATAGAAGTATTAGAGAGTATGGAAAAGATGCTTTGATGGGTTGTTTTCCTAGAAAATCATATGTGGTTATGACGATAGGCTTGAACATCACGTTAGTGTATATAAGTGGATGGGCACACTGTGCGTTAGTACACTTCTAGTAAGAGGTTGAATTTAGTTGTTGAAGTGGTAAGAAAAATTATTCTTGAGATGAGAGGTTATGAAAAATGCAGGGTGTATTGAATTCATAATTCCGACTAGTATTACTATGTTATGGGTACGAAGGTATAGTTGAGGGAGTATTCGAGGAGTATGTCTAAGCTTAAAAGTAGCTGTTGCATTATCTAAGGCATAGTAATTTTGTACTAGCTTAGGTTTTGTATACCTATGTTCTATGTCACATAATTATAGCCATATTGGGATTCATTATACAGATGTCTTATTCAGATCATGTCTAATATTCCCTTCTCTCTAATGTTATTAGAACTTCTTTGAAAGAGTGTTGAAGAAATGCTCTAGTTGAGTATAAGCTTTCAGTCATGATTCAATCCGTAACTATCCCGTGCATCATCTTGGGCTTTTGTTATTATTTCAGCAAATTCAATATCATTAAGGGGATGAAATATCCTAAGAGGGAGATGCATTATAATCCCTGAGTTTTCATGTCCTAAATATCTCAAATTTTCTCCACGAAACACGATACAGGTTGAAGTGATGGGCACTCACAAGTAGATTCTGTCATTTCTATGTCAGCCTTGTAACCATTCTAATATCATTGCATGCATTCACAAATCAGTTCATCTATGTATCATGTTTTAGACCCATCAATCTAATCATGTTTATAGTTATACATGTGCTGTATATGATCTCAGTTTCCCATAAGTCTTAGCTTAATCAGTCTCATTCGAGGATGAATGTTCCCAAGAGGAGATATTGTAATACCCTGTACTTTTGTTAGTTTAGTTCAGCTCTTAGTTGCATGTATAGGAGTCTTAAAGCCTGAAAAATTCTCTAAGTGTTGGGGAGTTAGTCATTTTTAAGGCCTCTTAACTGCGAATATTTTATAATGAGTCTTCCCAACCCCGAGATATAGATTTCTGAGTTAATTTATATTTAGGGGTGTAAGGAGCATGTCTCAGGGAAATTTTGGATTTTTTGAATGAGGATTGGGTCATGTTTGGATTTCAATTCCAGCACCTCACCGCGATAGCATCGCGTTGCGATTCTTATAGCGATTGACTCCCCATTGTATTATGGTAATCCATTAAAGTACGTTCTAGTTACAAATTTAATCTCCTGAAGGGAAGTTATGTCTTTTCCCATCGAATCAATTCATAAATCCATGACATAAAGCTTTAGTTAGGGCATTATTTTCCCATATTCTCAAATCTCCTCTCAAAGCAAAGCCTACTCTTTCCCTAAGATCATTAAATTCCATTCCTTTCTCTCCAATGAAACCAAGAAATCAAGTTCCCAAATCAAAGAACCTTCAAGAAAGCTTAAAGATTTGCATTTCTCTTTCAGGATTTAAGGTTTAAGGTCTGTGTGATGTTCATCCATTATCCCTTTTCACCCATGGAGTCCAAGAATCCATTTTTATGTTTTAAATAATAACTTTACATATTTATCATGAATTATCTTCATGAAACTCTTATGAATTTTAATTATATATTAGGTTTACAAGTGATTTTATATGAATGAGTCTGTACATATTTGAAAGATGGAATTTTCAAGTTAAACTCCCTAACTCATGGTTTTAGTATTGTAACTATGTTTTTAATCGCATGCTTTACCTAATCCCATGCTTAAGTTCATGCATTCCATGTGTTTGTTGAAATGCCTAAGTGTTGGTTTTTGAATAATGGCCCTTTATTATGGTTTTTAAAGCTATATATATCTTTATTGATATTTCCATTCAGTGCTGGAGGGTTATGAACACCCGTACTTAGCTGTTTACATAATTTCAGTATCTTCAGAATAGTTTCAGACCAATTATAAGAATTATCATCCAGTTAGTTGTCATGATTGGTTGTTTTCTTAAAAAAGCTTAGTTTAGTCCTGTAATCAGTGTCATTCAGATGGGAGTAGGATTCAGCACCGAGCAAACCCAGGGATGGGGGCATTCCTTCTAGTATTGGGTTTGACCTTTATTAGGAATCCCTGAGTTATAAAACTACACAGACAACGTATGTTGAGATGTATTCCTATCAGTTTAGGGCTAACACATATATCATGAGTCTTCCTATTAGTTTAGGGTTGATAAGTTGAATTCCTACTAGTGTAAGGTTGACACAGCCATTGTTAGTACCTATGGCATGGTACTGATCCCATTCTAATTATGGTTATAGGTTGGACCTCGATTAGCTCAGATTGGGGCATGTCAGTTAGATGATACCTCCCGCAGTCTCAGTTCAGTATTTAGTATCGAATTCAGTTCTAATTTGCTTGACCAAAGCATACAAATTATCAGCTATTCAGCTAACTTATTTAAGTATATTAGTTTTATAGATTATTTTAGACATATTATATTCTTTATCATACATTCTCAGTATTTCAGTTTTTATGCTCTCATATCCAGTTACCTCATGCCATTCTGTCAGTTATTATTTCTTTTATATAAACCCATGAATTTCAGCCAAACCTCATTCATATGCTAGTATCTTCAAATTACGGATTGCATACTCTTCTTTGCACTATGATGTTTAATATCATAGGTTCAGATGCTCAGTTTCCCAATTGTACTTAGACAATCCATTATTTTAGCAGTAACAACAATGGTGTGTCCTCATCTGTAGAGGACATAATGTTTTATTTCAGTTTATCTTAGTAGTTCAGTATTTCCATTCAGTCGAAGTTAGTTGGTGGTTTGTCCCATCAACTCCATAGTCATTCTGTTAGAGGCTTTTCGTACACTCAGATAGTTAGTCATTTTATCAGTATTTTTAGTATGTCTTTAGACATTTTAGATTTATGATTTAATCATGTTTCAGTATTTAAACCTTATGGTATTGATAGTTGATTTTTTCAAATATGTATTTTGTTACTTTATTTAGTGCTCACAGCAGGTACCAACTCATGGGTTAGCTTGTAGTCACTTGTGACCATAAGCACCATTGTCGCGACTAGGGGGTAGCCTCGGGTCGTGACAAATATACATGTGTGTAGATCAGTGCTTCTTCAAAAATAAGACCAGAGCATCTCAAGAAGATGCACTCAGTGTAATAAAACCCTCACCCAATATATGTTTTAAATGATACCTTAATTCGTTCAACTCAACTAAGGCCACACCATATGGAGGAAGGAGCTAACGAATTCATACCAAAGAGAACATTAATATCAGCCATATATAGGATAATCAACTCTACCTAGGTCTAACGTCCATAAAGTTTCACTAAACATGATCGGCACACTCGATCCAACACTAATAAATTGACTAAGAGGTTACAAACATGGATAAACATCATAAGGGACTCACATGGAGTTTCAAAAATAGTAGCAAAATATGTACACACATAGTTGAATGTAGACCCTGGGTAAAATAAAATTGAAGAAGGATGATGGAAAACTAGGATGATACTCAAGATAACTCCATCAGGGGCCTCTACCTCCAGTGTTTCATAAATAGAATAACACTAAACACACCTACTTCTATACTATTAACCATGCATATACTACTATGACCTCTTTGAGCTTTACCTAGATTACTACTAGAACCTCATCCTACTACCCTATGAACCACCTATAACTACAGATATAGGAGCAGGATGAAGATTGAGCTGAGAACCTTGCTAGGCAATACCCAAGGAGTGTCAAGGGAAATCAATCGTGTAATGGATAGGATCATGACATATGAAGCACACTCTACTACTTGAATCATGTTGAGACGGATCAAAAATTCTAGAACATCCTCCAAACCATAAAAAACTAGAACGTGAACCTCCACCCATATGACCTAACCTATAACTACTTGAAGAATCAAAAACTATAGACCTAATACCTAAATTGTATAATGATTTCATAATTGACATGCCCTGGTAACCATGAAAACTTTTGTTGGTAAAATCCCTTCCTCAGAATGCTTCACCACTAAACTCACCTTATTACTGGATTTTCTTGAAGCTACCACTCTGAGAGTCATGGATAATAAGCATAATCAACATAGAATGCACTATTATGATCTAGAACAAAGCATCCAAAACCATAATATAAGATGATGCCAACAAATAATAAAATATTAGACTCTTAACTTACTGATCCTCTTAAGCTCAGTAAAGATACTGGTAGTGGCATATAGAGATAATGCCTTAAAATGTTCCTTGTAGTCTACAGTAGCCATGGATCCCTACTAAAAAATGCTTGAACTCATCTCTCATCTGATCCCTCAAACTTTAGGGTATGAACCTCTCCAAAAAAAGTCTTAGTAAACTAGATACATGTCATGGAAGGAGAGCCCAATGGTCTACCACTAGCAAGAGACCTCTACCATTGCCTAGCCATGTTAGTTAACTGGTAGATAGTATAGGCAACACTATGAGACTAAAGAAATCTAAGGTTACGCTACCACTCTTAGAAATCAAGTAGGAACTCATAAGCATTTTCACTAATAGCACCACTGAACTTGGGATGATCCATCCAAAATGAATCTCTTAAATCTCTTTGGATTATAAAAAGACATTATAGTACCAGAACCAATATGAGGAACCAAAAATATATTAGGAAAAAAATTAGCATATGGGGTTACCATAATAGTTGGTTGTACTCTTGAGTTAAAAGACCACAATTCGGAGCCTCCACTGGTGAATGAATGCCTCCAAAGTCTGAGAACCACTCAGCAAACTCGGTGTAATACATGTCTAGGGAATATCATCTAGGTGGCCCAAAAGATGAATTAACAAGTCTTGTAACACTAAGGTAGTAACAAAATCCTAAGGGGCCTCAGCTAGTCTTATATTCTATGTTTGATAATCCTCCTCATCATAATAAATCCCAAGCTTAGGAGAGACTTCTCTATCACGTCCTTTGGCCAGAGTAGCTTTTCGTGCCTAAACTCTATCATTGGATTTGCCTCAACCCCTGTCTTGCTTTATGATTGGGGCTCAAACTGTGGGTGTTAGCTCATCATTCTTATAAACTCTCGATCTAGTCTTCTTCACTATCTACATACAATATAATAGAATACACGTTTAGAATATTAGTATGAACAACAAGTATGATAAGGAATCAAATTAGAGAAGTGTTCATAATGATATTCTATAGCCACACAAAGATAGATATAGATGTCAACTTACTGATTCGTAGGACTCCATTAGACATCTTTCTCTTTTAATCATAACAAAAGTGAACCTAGTATTATAACACCAATTTATTTTAACCTATAAATTGAGGTCATGATGAAACTTAACTAATGCAAACCTTGGGTAGGTAAGCCTAACAAAAAAAATAGAAATTTGGTAAACAAATATAGAATCCAACAAAATAAGACTTTACAATAATGTCAAGTCAAATATATATATGTAAGATAGAACAAAATCCAAAATGAAAATAATATAGTTCCATCCCAAGTTTCTAATGTCATGATTAAAGAGCACTAATATAATCATAGAAATCTGAGAATACATGAATCCTAACAAGAAATTAAAGATGAATTATGATAGGAGAGAGTCTAGAATATTCCCCGAATGTTAGAGCTCACCAAACATCCAAATATTTCTTTAAAAGAACAAATCAACAATCATAGGTCGCACTCGTACAAGGATCACTAAAAAGGTACAAAAGTAGGAGTGAGTATGGTCACTTACGCTTAGTAGGTGTCATAGGTTAACTGAGAAAAGTAGAAAATAAAACATATAAAGAATATTGTGAGCATGTATCCATCTGCATACAAAAAAGTTCCAAAAATGAAGCTTACACTGTATCTCCTAACAATTATAAAAGTATAATAACTATGTAAGAATAACAACATAATAATATAAAATAAGCACTAAACACCCAAAAATAATACATGTATGTAGAATACAATGATAAAATGCAATGGGATAAATCGTGGGACGATAATGGTACAAACCATCTCATGGTGGACATCACATTATCCTATATACACCTTCTGAGCTAAATATTCTAGGAACAAACCCATGGGGGGTTCGCAAACCATATATTTTCATAATCTCAATCAAGCTTTCATCAACCTTTTAGAAAAGACCTCGATGAAAGGGTTTTATAAAGTGTTAAATTTTCTATAAAAATAGGTTTTCCTCAATTGTACAAATCTCATAAATATGAATGAATAAAATGAGGATGTATGCTCATAACCAAATAGTATGAAAACAATAATCAATTAAATAATAGTATTAATAAGCTCAAAATTTCCACAATACAGTAATATTTTATGATATAAGTCATCATATGGCACTATTGATGTAAATAATCTTATAAAATATCAATAATATAAATTCAAGCCCCTATTTGGGGTATCACCACATCGATAAAGACATATTGTAATACCCCAAGTTTTGGACTATAAATTTTCCGTGTGATTGTACTTACTATTTTAAGTATAATCAGGTGATGAGTCTTAGGCCCTTACTATGAGTCATATAATACAATTCATAGACTAACTAGCAAGGTTGTATAGTGTTTCTGTTGGAGTCATTATATGACCCCCTCACAAGTCGTAAGGTCAGGTCATAAGTCATAAAGTGTGACTAGTGACCATAATAGTAAAGGGTTAGGCTTGGAGGCCTCAGGCTATGAGTTTTGGTGATGACTCATGACCATTGACCACGAGTCATTACCTGACCCGTAGCGACTAGGCGCTATATTTGCTTCCCATTTTCATTAAGGAAATTATGGTGTTTTCCTCTTACTTCACTATTTCGCACAACTTAAATCACCTCTTTTGACCCTTTTAACATAAAATCATCAAGTCATAACCAAATTTTCTCTTAAGCTTCTAAGACAAGAACAAGCTAGGGTTTCAAGGGATTGATTATCTAAGCTTCAATTGGTGTTTTCTCTTTTAAAATTCTTGGTGTCTTTAGGCTTGTATTTCTTCCCTAAATCATTTTTAAATAAGGAATGTCTTTAAATTATTCTCCATGTTGTTTTAATTATTAGATTTTTAATGTGGTCTGAGGTTTTTGGAATGGTTACCATATGAATTGATTTCCCCATAGTTTTGAATTGGTTATTAATATTTTATCATATGGTTTTTGACTTAATAAATTCATGGGTGGGGATATTGAAATGGGAAACATGGGTTTCCGCAAAATTTATGGTTTAATGGTTTGGAATTGACTTTACCCTCAACCTAACTCAGCTAATTGGTTTTCAGACACAAATACATGCATAATTAAAATCACTTTTGAAAGCTTACAGTACCTAAATGGTTAATGAAACCTAAATGGTTATTAGAAATCGCTGGTGGCCATGGATTGGTTTAAAATTGGAAACTTTGGAGTCAATTTGGCTAATTAGTTTTGAAATAGATGATGGAATTATCTTGCAAGCTCAACTTTATTTGGTATAATGGTACCAATGGTAAATGCCTAACTAAAGGACTCCTTGATTAGTGGATAGAAATGTCTAAATATTTTTAATTTGGGCATGAATAGAGTTTTGTATCTTGCTATGGAAGGTGGAGGTCTTGAGGGGACTGATATTGGAAAAAACATCTACCAGCATGGGGTATTTATGAACATGTTCATAAGGCACATTCTATAAATATTTTGGAATGGTTGGGGGTCATGGATTCCTTATATCTTTCTTAAATTTTCCTATTGCGTTTGGCTAATAGACTTTGGGACCCTTTTAGTAAGAGAAGCTAAGCCCAATAGCCTATGGGTTCCCTTAGGACGGATTGAGCAACACCGTCCAGATTAATGATTTTAAAATACAAGATTAAGCCTTGTTTCCTTTCTCAACATCTTATATATATGTATATATAAATATGTGCATATGGTTTTGAGATAATTTTGGACTAAATTGGTAATGACATTACTTTATCCCTTTCCTTAGTTACATGTTAATACTCATCCCACTAACCATCCCCAGATGCTGCATTATTTCATGATATAGGGTTCTAGGGGTTCTTTGATAACTTTGTGTAAAGTTAGGTGGTTCGGGTTCGTCTGCTGGTTAGCTTGAAGTGTTGAGCCTCCATCTTCTGAAAGGCTAGACATTTCACTACTTTCTTTCTATTTTAAAAAATCCCATCAATTTCTTTTCCTACTTTTGGATTGTCTTTTAGTCGGGGTCGAGAGCATGTCCCGACCTAACATGGTATTCTAGTTTAAAGGCTTTCGTGGAAAAAGTGTGTGTGGTTACTATTATTAAATCTTAGTTTGTACTATCTTTCATATTATATTTGATCTTCCTCTATTATATTACTATCCTCAGGTGATAGACAAAGGATATAGTCTCCGTCCCTCAGTGAGCTTGTAATACCCATTATGATTTGACCCGGTGTCAAGTTATGACAAGATTAGTATCAGAGCATAGTTTCAGGGTCTTTGGGTATCCACAAATCCGTGTCGAGTAGAGGTCCTTTTGTGGGTATGTAATAGACCACACTTATAAGGAGGTGGCTACAATATATTTTGGAATGTTTTCCTTTTTTGTGTTCTATTTGGAGCTATAGATTCTGATTTCTTAAAGTTACTCTAATCTATGATTTACACACATTTCCATTCTTGCCTCCCCAAATATTTGATGGTCGTAGAAACTCCTCTAGAACCTCTGTCCCGCTTGAGGATGATGTGGATGGAACTCACCATGTCTATAGAGTATATACCTAGTCTAGGGTCCCTTCTGCTGATTGTACTTCCCTATGTGGAGTTCCACCAGTCCCTACTAGTCCTCCTCGGGCATCCCAAGTTGATAATACTCATGCCTTGAAGCCTCAGGTTGATGTTTTGAATATGGCGTCCTGACAATCTGTTTATCTACTTACTCAATTATTAGCCTCTCAGTCTAGTTAGTCTGATTGTATTGGTTCAATTGCTCCTTCTTATGAGGTCACTAGAGTTGGACAGTTTATGAGGCTGAATCCCCTGACCTTTAAAGGCTCAAAGGTTGAGAAGGGTTCTGAAGGGTTTGTAGGATAAAATAGTGAAGATATTCTGGGTGATGCATGCTACTTATACTAAGGTTATGGAGTTTACTGCATACAAGTTAAAGGATGATGCTTATTAGTGATATAAGGAGTGGGAGTAGTTCCGAGGTTATAATGAGGAGCCAGCTTCATTGGATGAGTTTTTTGGTGCCTTTCTTGATCATTTATTTTCTTAGGAGTTAAGGAAAGCTAAGGCTGAGGAGTTTGTGAATCTAAAGCAAGGGAAAATGAATGTGAAAGAGTATGCATTGAAGTTTGAGCAATTGTCTCATATGCCCTTGATTTGGTGTCTTCTATGAGGGCTAAGATGAGAAAGTTTGCTTCTGGGTTGTCCCGTGACATAGTATAGGAGTGTAAGGATGTGATGCTAAAAATATCTCCAAGCGTATGGTTTATATGCAATAGGTAGAGGATGAAAATAAGAGATAGGCAGAGATGGCAGAGAGGCAGAATAAGAGGTTCAGGTACTCAGAGAAGGGTGGAGCTAAGCAAGCTAGTAGGAGAGATAGTAAACAGTCCAGCAAGAAGATGATTTGGGTAAATTCTAGTTCATATTCTTCGGATAGTGCTCCTTATCCCATTCTATCTGGTGATCATCGTTTTCAGGCTAGAAATGTTCCTAAGGCATAGGGTGCCCAGTCTCTGGATAGTGGAGCTCTGTCAGCCCCACCTTATCCTCCTTGCAGATTTTGCAGTCAGCTTTATGTGGTTATTATGATGAAGGGAGAAACTTATGCTTCAATTATGGTCATCCTGGATATATGCTAAGGATCTGGGTTGCAGCTAAGGTATCCATTGGGTCTATAAGCTTTCGGTCACTACTTTTTTGTATCCAAGGCCAAAGGGTGCTACTTATGATACCGACACTAGCCAAAATCATCTCGTTGTTATTGCTACCCATTAGGAATTTGAGGCATCTCCTAATGTTGTTACTAATGTGTTACAACTTTTCTCTCAAGATGTGTATTATTTGCTAGATATGAGGTCTAATTTTTCTTATATGACCCCTTATATGGCTGTGCATTTTGGTTTTGGTGCTTAAAGTATTTTTGCCTTCTTTTCTATATTTACTCCTGTTGGTGATTCTATAGTTTCTAGAAGGATCCATAGTGGTTGTTTTGTGTTTATCCTTCATAGGGTGTCTATCATTCGTAGGGTTACATTAGTGGATTTGGTATAGGTTGATATGATAGATTTCGATGTAATCTTGGTGATGGATTGGCTCTATTCGTGCTATGCTTATCTAGATTATAGTACCTATAATGTTAGTTTACAATTTCCTCATTAACTGGTAATTAAATAGGAAGGAAGTTCCTCAGTGCCTAATGGGAGATTTATCTCTTATCTTAGAGCCCAAAAGTTGATCTCTAAGTGGTGTCGGTATAACCTTATTCTGGTTAATGGTTCTAGTTCTGAGGGACACCCTTTGCAATCTGTCCCTATTGTCAATCAGTTTCCTGAAGTGTTTATAGAGGACCTTCTTGGCATTCCTCCAGATAGGGAAATAGATTGATAGTTTATCGGATACCCATCCTATCTCTATTTCTTATTATAGAAAGTCTCTGGTGGAATTAAAAGACCTAAAAAAGTAGTTAAAGGATCTCCTTAACAAGCTTCTGACACGACCCGAACTAGGGCCTTGTCGTAATGGGCTTCCCAAGTCTATCCAGGTTTTGGGACCACCCCCATTTCCCAACCTAACATCCAAATACGCATATCCGGAGTCGGATAAATTCCGAACGTATAACAAGATAGATTTTATTCTGATTTCAGACTCTTGGATAGGTCTACAACAGTGACCAACTCAAAGAAGTCCAACTATTCATTATCAACCAACAACCATAACCAAACCAATTTAAAAACCAAGTTCTTATCCATAACATAAAATAAAAGGATAGAACAATCATTATTTCAGTCCAATGGTATCACCAATACAAATGTCAATACTAAGGATAACACCAATACCAATCTTGCCCATTCCAACCCATAGTAGTTGCACAAAAGCCTCTAACCAAAAGAAAAATAATATCCAATAGGGATATACCCCTAACCATAGCCAAAATCATTTTTCATAAAATAACCAAAATATGAAAAGATGTCCATGATATGAAATAGAGCCTTATGGAGTATGGAAGCTCACTAATCCAAACACTATGAAGGAGGAGCAAATTGGTTAGTTTCTTCATCACGTGGAGATAAAGATGCCCAAAAAAGGGTTAGTGGGTGAATGCTAGCATAAACTCAGGATAAGGATAAAATAATGCCATACACACATTCAAACCATACATATATATAACCATGCCGGGAAAGGGAGCCAGGTTTCGCAAGATTTTAAAACCACTAACCGGGGTATGTGTAGCTTAACCATCCTAAAACCACCATAAGCTATATGGTTCTAGTGTAACCCCCTGAATGGACCTCAATGTGTGTAGCCACACGAACTAGGGATACCATAAGAGTAGGGTATTCTCGAGTACTCTTTACTCTATATGATACATATGTACAGTGTACTTAGAGGATTCACATGTACCTCATAGTATCATATATGGTTGCCATGACTAACCCTCATGTTGGCAAACATGACTTTCTAGTGTCCGTTCATTGGAGTCCCACCTTAATGGTTAGCTATCACACCCACCATTATATCCCAATTACAACCATTATCATCTAACTAACCCTTTATTAAATTATTATTAACCAAGGCTATATGTAGTGGTATTGTCATGCTGACTATAGCTTGCAAGCAATGTCCATAGCCAAACTTTTTATGTAAAGGAATTCCCATATACCCATTGATTACATTATCAAGTTAGCTTGGGGGAATCCCGTGTATCCTACACGTATTCCATTATTATGTTTGCTTAGGCAGAATCCCATGTACCCCACAAGTTGTTCACTAGCATACTTACATAAGGGATTTCCTTGTTCACCACAAGGAAGTTTAATTAACCATAACCATGACTACCAAGCCTTACCATTTTACCATTCCAAACAATTAAACTATTTATACCATTTTGGGTTCCATTACTAAGCCATACCATGCAATAGTTCTATAAAAAGTCCAATAGTATAGTAAAAACATTATCATAGGCATTCAATCAAACATGTTGGGGGTAGAGTATTTCCAAAAGCGATTCCAATTACCGATTACCATTCCCATTCAACCAATTGTCCAAATCACCATTAAAGCATGTAATCACATAATTAGAACACGGGAAAATCATAACTAAGCATTTAATACCGAAACCCCCAACGTATATTGAAAAACGAAAACCATACACTAATCATGCCATGACAACATTGTACAAAATATACCTTTAGTTGGAACTAACAATGAGGGAGGAGTGCAAGCGTAGATCTTGAAGATAATGGTGAGAAATTACTCACACAAGCCCCAAATTGATCCTCTAGATGAATACCTAGCCATACTTTACCCAAGAGCCTTAAAGAGAATTAGAAAGTGTTTCTAAGTTCTTTAGATTGGAATATTACGGTAAATAATTTCCCAATAGAGATATAAGTCATGGGACTTTAAGTGGTTAAGTGGGGAAATATCCAGATTACCCCAACTTAAACTAATTAAAGTTCCCATCAGATGGTACAACTACCCATACCAATCTTACCCTCCAATACGAGTGGTATCCACCATACAACTTACCCAGCCCAAGTTATACCCAACCATACAATTAGTACCCTTAAACTGTATCCCTGAAAGAATAGAATAAAAAAACTTTGAATATTGTCCACCATACGAGTCAATGGTATGACTCATACCCTTACTCACAGATTATGGTGAGCCAGTCATACTCAGATCCAAGTTAAGCTACTAAGTCTTAGATTAAGTGAAGGAAAAACCCAAATCATACAACCCGTATCCAACCATAGGACTCGTACTCTCAAAGTCATATCCATTCCAGAAACCCATCCAACCCACCAATTAACACTGGTTAAAATTCGACAAAAGCATGCCAACTGGAACCCATAAGTCTATAATATCCAGAATCCAAAAATCTAGGAAATTTTCCTTGGGTCTAAATCTTGGGTGTTTCAGTCTCCTCCACTAGGATCATTTATCCCTAAATAACAGACAGGTAGGTCAAACACAAGCATTTTGCATTATCAAATATCAATCCAACCTTTAACCAAGTTAGGAAAAAAGATGTGATCAAGAAAACATAACTTCCGCACAAGTATCCAGAGAAGAAAACAAATGCGTATATTTTGACTTCATGTCCGCTTCTACTTCCCATGTAGCCTCTTTCACCTTGTGGTTCCGCTATTGAAACTTAACCCAATCAACATCCTTGGTCTGTAACCAACAAGTCTGCCAATCCAATATGTGAACTAGGACCTCTTCAAAAGACAGATAATCTAAGATACCCAGTCCTTCTAAAGAAACTATCGAAGAAGGATCACTAAGGCAGTTCTCAACATAGAGATATAAAATACCAGATAAATGGAGCTCAAACAAGAGGGCAACTCCAATTCATATGCCACGTTACCAAACCTCCATAAAACTGCATAAGGACCAATATATGAAATGAGTTTCCCCTTTTTACCAAAATGCATCACTCCCTTTATCGGAAATACCTTCGGTAACACCTTATCCCCAACCTTGAACTATAAATCTATACTTCTTACATCCGTATAGGACTTTTGACGACTTTAGGTAGCCATAAATCTATCCCGAATAACCTTTACCTTCTCTATAGATTGATGAATCAAATCCAAACAATACATATCTGCCTCACAAGGCTTAAAATATACAACCCAAACCAGTACATTGTGGTAATGGGTAATCCCAAGCCCAGCCAGGACCGGAAAGCACCCCTGTTTCCTAACCCAGCGACCAAACACACACCTTGAGTTGGCTAATGTTCGAAAACATAACAAGATAGCGTATCTTACCATGTGGTGACTTTGGGATATGTTTATATTCGAGACTAACCCAACCAAGTCCAACAACCCAATAACCAACCCAAACCTATGCATGAAACCATAAGACAATATCATGATAATAAGACAATATATGAATAGATAAAACATAACCAATCCGTACTATACCCAAGTACATAGTTGTCCATACAAAGCCTCTAGACTAACAAAAGAGTACTGAGTGAGGACATACCGCCGACGATAGCCAAAACCATGTCTATGAAAGATGAGAAATATGTAAAGTAAACCATGACATGAAATATACCTTTCAAAATATGGAATCTAACCTCATCAATCCAACATTGACTGTCTCCTAATTCAATCACTAAAAAGGAAAAGTAGAATGGTCGGTCCCTGCATATCATGGGTATACAACCGTCTGAAGATGGGTTAGTGGGTGAACACTAGCATGCACTCAGGATAAGGATAAAATAATGTTATTTATAAATCCAAGTAAAACCATCCATAATGCATACAACCATATACACATATATATATAACCATGCCAAGAAAGGGAACTGGGGTTAGCATGACATTAAAACCTTTAGCTGGGTTGTGTAGCTCTATCGTCCTATAGCACCCATAGGCCATAAGGGTTTAGCTCTCCCTGCTGAAAGGGCCTCAATGCGTGTAGCCGTATGAACAGGGAAGTAACCCTGGGATGACCAGTGAATACCCTAATATAAAATGTTACATCATGCACACGATCACCAAAACCAAACCTCACATCGACAAATATGAGATTCCAGTTTTTGTCTCCCAGGGACCTCCACCTTACAAAGGTTTGCTACGCATCCCGCCATTATTGCCCAACTGAAATCATTACCAAATAACCAAACAATCCATTAGCCATTTATCAACCAAGGCCATTCAGTGGTGGTATGGCCATACTTATCATACTAATAAGTACTACGCATAGCCAACCATATATAGGTTTCAGGGGACTTCCAAGTGCCTTTCCATTTACTATATCAAACCACTTGGAGGATTCCATGTACCCCTCAAGCATACCCATTTAGCTATTTACCTTTCAAAGCCATTTAAAGTTATTAATAATTCCTTTGCCCAGTTTTAAGATAAGCAAGAGTTCCATTAAAATACTCATTGCAATGAAATCAATATTTTAGACATTTTGTAAAACACATTGGGGGCATAATATGACCAAAAGCAATTCCAATTACCATTAAATCGTTCCCATGAAATCCAATTATCCAATACCACCATTAATGTACATAAAGTATAATTAAAACCATGGAAAAGCATAACCAACTATTTAACATCAAAACCTCTAATTCATATTTGAAAACCGAAATCATACAATCAATGAAGTCATGGAGAAACATGACTCTTGAGCCCTTTGAAGAAAACATGGAGAAACCCTAGCCACTAATCTTCAGGAGTATGTTTGAGAGAGTAATTAAAGTGTTTTAAACCATTTAAGAAGTGTTATAGAAGGCCACCAAGGGCTATATAACTTGAGGACATAAGGGTTTAGGAGTACGAAATATCTAAAATATCCTTGACTTAAATATTAAAACAAGCCACGTCCAGGGGTATGACTCCTTCTTACCATCCATATCCTAGGGTATGAGTGATACCCCAACTCATACCCAAGACTATGCCAAGACCCTACACACTTGTTTCTATATTACTCACACCTCCCTAACTCGTACCTAAGGGTATGAGTGGTACACTCTATTGTACGCACCAACCATACCATGTGCAGACTCTACAAGACAACTCAATTAAGCATCATACGCTTGCCTTACACCAATCGTATGTTCCTATATAACTTGGCCAAGATGAGTCATATGTTGCGCAGTAGCTACCCCAAACACACTTCCTAGTGTATGAGTAAACCATTAAGATATTCCACGAGTCATATTCAAGGGTACGATTGGTGCCCTTGAGTCGTACCAAGTCCAGTAAGTCTAAAGCTAAGGAATTTCGCAAGGGTCCAAACTTGGGGTAATTTAATCTCCCCCACTAGGATCATTCATCCTTAATTGATGGGTAAGGGTAAGAAAAAGCTAAGAAAAAGCATAAGGTAGCACATTAACACACATCAAACTTTCATCCAACCAAAATAGAGGACAAAAACACGTATTGTGATGAGAAAATCATCGCATACCAAAGAACGATTTACATCCCAACACATAACGATTTATACCCCAACACATTTACTTTGATGTTTAACTAAGTTAGAAAACATAGATGCAAGGAAATTAATCTTTCCTTGAACAAAGTTTGATAACAAAGCTGTGTTTGAGGAACATACACCTTACGCACGAGTTTTCAGAATGAAGAACTAATATGGAAACTTAGACTCTATGTCCTTCTCTACATCCCAAATGACTTTCTCAAACCTTTTGTTCCACCATGGAACCTTTACCAAAGTCATACCTTATTTGTTCACAAGCGGCAAACTTACCAATTGAAGAGTCTCATTGGGACCTCCCCAAAAGAATAAAAAAGCCAAGATACAAATAACACCCAAAGAAATAAACCAATCTTGGATTATCCACACCTCACCCCAAAATAACACCTAGATTATCAGATAAATGGACTCATGCTAAAGGGAAATTCCAGTTCATCTTATATTTTACTAAGACACATCATTACTAGAGCTTGAGTCTAAATATATTCCACCACTTCCATTCTCAAGCCTATCCAAAGCTAAAATGAGTTAAGTTAAGCCACCAGGCTCTACTTTTTACATCTATCTCGAAACACTACTCCACTTCCATCACCATGGAAACCAAGAGTAAATGACATGGACAAACCTAAATCCAACCACTATAGCCAAAATCTCCATCCTATAATTGAACACCCAAAACCATAAAACTACTATGCCAAAGAAACAATTCATAAAATAATGCCTTGCCAAACCTCTCAAGTACCCAACATAACTATTGGTATATCTACCAATCACAATATTTAAGCCTACGACCTATATACCCATGGTTAGATCTATTTATCAAAAGATCTATCATGCTTTACAACCTTCACAAGGTTTTCATAACCCATTCCTTTCCTAACCATTTCCCATGACAACAACCTTACCTCACTTTCCAAAACATTAACTCTGGTAGTCACCCTAAAATCTCTCTCACTTAGGGACTTCTATATTCTTTATTTCAACATATCATGTAATGCCCCAAGAACCTATCCCGAGATGTTACAAGGTATGTAAGGCCATTCGTGGCCTTAAGATGACCCTCTAAGCCTTTCATCACTTTTAGAACTCACTATAACACTTATCATGCTAAAATAGGGAAGAATAATCATGTCATGAACTTGAACATACTTAATTATAAAGAAATACTGGCCCGTACAAATAAAATACTAAAATTTCTATACATAATGGTACTCTAGTCTGACAAAAGCCTCTACTATATAAGACTGAGGAGCCATTAAGACAGATCCCCAACTGACTCATACTGAACTGAAAAGGAACAACCATATACTAATAAGGCAAAATTAGGGACATAGGTCCTCAAACCACGAGGACTCACCAACTACAGAAATATAGATAAAGGTACTCAAAGATTATTATCGCTACTGAGACTGAGCTCCCGAACCTACATCATGAGGAAATATAGAACATAGACAAGCATGGGAATCAGCACTTAGGAATGTACTGAGTATGTGGGGGTGTATACAACATTATAAACATTATTATAAATATATAAGAAAGTCATGCCTGCTATCAATAATGACTATCTTCGCTTGAATTAGCTGAAATATATTTCTTGTAAATCATCAATATTAATACAAGCATTGTAAATCTCATAATTCATCATAATCAACTAAAACTCTTCAACTCAAGACTTAGAGTAACTTGGTGACTCAAGAAACATAAACTCTTATAGACAGGGGAGTTTCTTATAACTGACATAAACCATGTAAGCTTATATGGAGTCCAACATCTTACCCACATTGGGGAGAGCTGCTCTATCCTTTCCATCGGAGCAGAACTTAAGCTTTAATGATCACTGTCTTGGCCTTTGTCCCTTAATCTATATCTTATGGTGGCACATTATTCTAGGGAAGTAGGATGCACTGAACCCACACTTCCTGCTCAGTGCTAAATACTACTCCCAAACTCAAGCTCATAACGTATTAGGAAATCCACCATAATCAACTCAAGGGTCTACCATAGAGTCCAAAATCATAAATATATCTCATCGGTAAATCATAAATAATATGTGGATTCCTAACTCGACTCAACTCAAAACAATCTTTCTCAACATCAAGTGGACTTGCTTATTAAATCATATCAAATGCCAAAACTTCAAGAAAGCATTACAAGATTCATTCTTGACTCTTAAACTCAAACGAAAATATAGATATTCAATAATCAACTTCTCATGGAAAAGCTTAAAATTATGACTCTTATCATTTATCACTTGGAAATCATCAATTCTAATTCATAGTAGCAATATACAATTCATATCATAAGTTCTTAATTTAGGAAATAAAATAATGAAATAGTCATGTATATCAATCTTGAATAGCTCAATTCTAATAACCCAATCATAATGTAATTTGGGTATAAACCCACTTTGCAAAATCATGAAATTCCAATACTAAAAATCAATTCGTTGGGCACAAGAATAAAAGGATATTTTTGCTTAAGGCCCACATACCTTGATTATGATTTTGAGATGAAGAAACTTGATTGGAACTTCTTTACTCAATTTTTGAGTTAGGGTTCTTCATGTTCTTGACTTGGAAGTTTTGAATCTTAAACTAATTTGTGAAAACTACGGCTCGATTTTGAGATGTTTAGACAAAAATTGGATGGGATTTTGGAGATAAACCCTAGCTTTTGGATGGAAAGGAAGAGGAAAATAAGGATTTTTTCCTCTATCTGTATATATATATACTGGGTAAGGACGGGTGGAAAGACCAAAATACCCTTGAACAAATTCTAGAACTGGAGCCCGATTTGTATCCCTGGTGCGATGCCCTATGATCAAAGACCTTCACTGGATTTTGACAATTGGGAAACTGCTCAGTGGCACGATGTGGTGAAGTCACATTTGCCACCTTGGTCGTGACCTAGAAGGGCAGCATGATGCAGTGGAATCCCATTATTGCACTGGAATTTGATAATTATGATATTGAGCCTTGGCGCGACACACCAATATTGCGAAGGCTCACTGGAAAACGACAATTGCCATTTTGGCTGGCTCCGTGATGTGCTAAAGTGCTAGGTGGCACACTGTCTTACTAAAATGACTCTAACTCTTCACCTGAGTGTCGGATTTTGTCGAATTTGGTATCGATGGAAAACATATTCAATTCTCCACATGAAAAAATGTAGAAATTAGAGAAATACCTCCTGTTTTAAACATCAATCACTTTGGAAGTCCTTCCATTTGCTTAAATGATAGATTTAGTCTTAAGGAACAATCGGGGTATTACATATCACCATACTTCCTAAACCATTACCACCCTATCACAAGAAGAGTCATTTAATGAATTGAATTACAAGATTCATCCATGCCTCCTAAGGCAAGTTCCCAGAGGAAAAAAATGACACTATAGGCATGAAGTACTTCACAACGACCACCTAGACCATAATGAATAAACATCCCATCTAAACCATACTATGAAAGGAGTCCTTAGACTAGATATCGAAAGAAACAGAAACCACTATACCATGAGTAACTTAACACAAGGTCAAGCCTCATATCTAGCGAATAAAGTGAATGCAAAATGTGAACCTTAGGCATAAGTACTAAATGAATATAGGCAACACTAGTAGAGTAATCTCTTAATCAAGAGAGAAGAGTATCACTAGAATATGCTACCTGACCTTTCCTTGAAGTCCACTGCTAAAAGGAAATTTAAGATTAACCATCAACCTTCACCCCATTACTCCTACAAGTACAACACTCCATTATACTAGTTGTCACCTAAGACGCATACTAGGGATGCTTGGTTCTCCTATACCCAAAACCTTATTTAATCAAATGTTACCTAAAGCCCAGCATAGACATGCAAAATCATTAGACCAAATAGACTCCAAGGTTTCCAATTCGAATAAACCGTATACACCAAAGCCTTTTCGTAAATCATTTGAATCCAACTAAAACCAATTTATGTTCCTTTAATTATTTAGGTGATGTAAAGGTTTATGAATAGTAAAACCATATGAAAATTATATTGAACGAAAATTTTACAAATAGTTTGAGGACATATATTTGTCAAGACCAAAACCAAGTAATTGCGGGATCCATAGTACCCCTAAAATCCATTTAACATTCCCATGCATCCCATAATGTTGATCAGCATAAATAAAGCATGAATAATGCATCATAACACATAGAAAATTAATTAAATGAGTAATCATGTCAAAGACTTCAGTTGTGCCAAAACCCACATTCAAATCCATGAATTTAGTATCAATTTCATGCCAATAATAAACTACAAGTATATTGACAAGGATACATGCAAGATCCATGATCTAACCTATCAAATGACTAGCTCCTGAGTCCCTCTATTCATTCTCAACTCTAGGCCTATATGGTACAACTCTCCCACTATTGTATTTCCCAAATAATCAACCTCATCCATCCTATAAGTTTACCTCCACAACCCCTACATATCTATTTTTAAGCTTATCATACTCTATTTTATCAAAATCAAGCATCTTTATTTAAGCCTAGGTCTACCAACCACTATGTACTACTAGCAAAATACCCTTATAAAATATAAACATAAGGTTCTCCCATACTAGAAGGACACCCTAAATTCCTTAGTGACCCACCGATAATTTATTTACTCTACGGGAAACCATCCCCTTATGCATGAAAGCACGAAAGCACCCCAAGAAGAAACATAAGAACAGATGGAACCTCTATCTAAAAGATACCTTCATTTACCTTACACCCTATTTTTACGCAACTAAAACCATTCTATAAATAAAGAATAGAAATTTGGACAAAGGTCCAAAATAAGTACAATCCCAAACCAACCTCCCCATTAGAAAGACAGAACGAGGCATCAGAAGGACCCTAGGAAATTCATGAACCACGAAAACTCAATGTAAGTAAAGACTTTTCGAGTTAGAATCTTTAATCCAGGTCAAATAATAAAGACACCCCTTTGAATACCAATCTCCAAATTCTAAGATACAATGCAACCTTTCCCTTAATTGCTAGGGAATGAAACCATCCTCCCATTCCATAACTGACTCACCAGGGAGCCTAATGGGACCTATAATCTAATGATGAATAACATGAGTGCAACCAATCTATTTTATTTAATTACACTGAAATCCACCACATTCGAGTCAAATAAATCCACTACGACCTATTTATTACCAATGGTACTACACACCCTTATAGACATTTTTGGCAATTACTGAGTCATCTATCGGGGTAGAAATAGAAAAGAATCTGATATAAGCTTAGGACCAAAATAAAAATACACAACCACCAATGGGGTCACAGAAAAGAAAGGACCCTAGGCCAAGTAAACCATATATATAACAAAGAGGAGTTTTCAACATGCCCATGTTAGTATCGCAAAATGCCTCAAACCCACAAGGGATAGTAACTACAGTGACATGATCCTGACTAATTTTAAAGACAGAAGAAGCACCCAATGCCTAACTTTCCCAAGTGGCATCCCTTATACGACACTTCCATTATATGTGACTGAAATGACCACAACCAAAACTCCAATTCGTTTCTTCCTCACAACACCCATGGTACCATCAACCATAAAACCTATAAAGAAAATGGGATAATGCGAATTGGGATCCACTGGGAAAACCAGAAGCTGTGAACCCTGATCGGGTCTGTGCCCCATGAGTTATACTAGATCAATCCATGTTGGTTTTAATAGAACAAGTAAGTTTCCGAAACTTTAGATTGTTGAGAAGACATGATCCAAAGAGCGAACCAAGGAAGATTTAGAGAAGAGATCAAGACCGTAGACTCCATAGCCCGAAAGTAAAATAACCAAGAAAGTGAAACATCCTAAATACATTGTAGCCTCTTGATTAAAAGTATGGTGCATGACATACCCATAAGTAAGACTCTACTCAACACAGCTTTGTGGACATCCTATGACACCAAAACCTAAGGTACTAATACCAACTTGACACGACCCAAACCTGGGCCTTGTCATAATAGGCAATCCCAAGTCCAACCAGGACCGGGAACTACCCCTGTTTCCCTACCTAACCACCATACACATACCTTAAGTCAGCTGAAGCCCAAACAAATAACAAAATAAGCGTATCCAACTATATGCTGACTTTGGGATAAGTCTATATACAAGATTAACTCAACCAAGTCCAACCACCCAATAACCAACCTAAACCAATAAATAAAATCATAAGCCAATATCATGATAACAAGACAATGTATAAATATATAAAACATAACCACTATATACCATACCTAAGTCCAAAGTTATCCATACAAAGACTCTAGACCAACCAAAGAGTATCTAGTCGGGACATGCCCTCGACCATAGCCAAAACCAAAGTCTATGAAAGATGAAAAATATGTAAAGTAAATCGTGACATGAAATAGATGCCTTCCAAAATATAGAATCTCACCACTTCAATCCAACATCGACTATCTCCGAATCTGATCACTATATAGGAGAAGTAGAAAAGTCGATCTCAACATAACGTGGGTCTATAGCCGCCCGAAAATGGGTTAGTGGGTGAAAACTAGCATACACTAAGGATAAGGATAAAATAATGTCATTTAAAAAGACAAGTAAAACAATCCATAACACGTATTACTATACATTTATATATAACCATGTCTTTAAAACCTTTACCTGGGCTGTGAGCTCTGCCGTCCTAAACTATCCATGGGCTACATGGGTTCATCTCCCCTTGTTGAAAAGGCTCCGGTGAATGTAGTTGCATGAACAGGAAAGTAAGCCTATGATGACTATTACATCCCCCGATATAAAGTGTGAATTAATGCAAACAGTCATCAATAAAAACCTAACATCGGCAAATATGAGTTGCTAGATTTGGTCTCCCAAGACATCTATCTTCTAGGGCTTTGCTACATATCCCACCATTATTTTCCAATTAAAACCATACCAAACAACCAACCAATCCATTAACTATTTATTAACTAAGGCTATTTAGTGGTTGTATCATCATACCGACCATACTTGTAAGTACTATCCGTAGCCAATTATATTTGGGTTTAAGGGAACTTCAGGTGCCCTTTAATTTACTATATCAAACCACTTGGGGGATTCCATGTACCCCTCAAGCATAACCATTTAGCCATTTACCTTTATAAGCCATTTAAACTATGCACAATTCCTTTACCAAGTTTTAAGGCAAGCTAGAGTTTCATCAAAATACTCAATGTAATGAAAACATTAGTATAGACATTTTGTCAAACACATTAAGGGCATAATATGACCAAAACCTATTCCAATTACCATTAAACCATTTCCATGAAATCCAATTATCCAAAACTACCATTAATGCACATAAGGCATAATTAAAACCATGGAAAAGCATAATCAACCAGTTAACATCAAAACCCCCAATTAATATTTAAAAACAAAAATCATACAATAAATGAAGTCATGAAAACATTCATAAAAACCATGCTTATTGTTAGAATTAATAATGAGGGAAGAGAACATGACTTATATAAGAAGATTCCAAAGAGAAATATAACTCTTGAGCCCTTTGAAGAACACATGAAGAAATCTTAGCCTCCAATCATCAAGAGTAAGTTTTAGAGCATAATTGAAGTGTTTTAAACCATTAAAAAGTGTTATGGAAGGCCACCAAGGGCTATATTACGTGAGGACATAAGGGTTTAGGATTAGGAAGTGTCCAAACTACCCTTGACTTAAAAATTAATACAAGCCTCATCTAGGGGTACAACTCTTCCTTACGATCTGTATCCTAGGGTATGAGTGGTACCCCAACTCGTACCCAAGACTATGCCAAGACCTTACACACTGGTTCCAATATGACTCATACCTCGCTAACTCCTACCTAAGGTTACAAGTGGTACATTCAATTGTATTCACTAACCTTACCATGTGTAGACTTGACAAGACAACTCAATCAAGTACCATATGACTTGCCTTGCACCACTCATATTTACCTATATGACTCGTAAAAAGATGAGTTAAATCTTATATAGTATCTAACCTAAACACACTGCCTAGTGTAAAAGTGCACCACCAAGATATCCCACGAGCAGTATTCAAGGGTACGATTATTACCCTTGAGTTGTACCAAGTTCAGCATGTCAAAAACTATGGAATTTTCCAAGAGACCAAGACTTGGAGTGTTTCATCAAACCACCCAATAGGAGATCTATACCTCTTACCACATAATTCATCAAAAGGGACTATCCCAATGCTTTAATGATAGCTATTGTTGTTATTAAACTCTACTAAAGGTAGATGCTCAACCCGATTGCCCCCATAATCAATCACGCATGCATGAAGCATGTCCTCCAATGTATGAATAGTTCTCTCTACTTGCCCATTCTTTTATAGGTGGAAAGCAGTACTCACACTAACCTTAGTACCCAACCCCTTCTAAAATAACTAATAAAAGTGAGATAAAAATTGCATACTAATACGCCCAAATTACAATTCTTATACAATAGTGTAAGTAGTTGTTGTCAAATATAGAACCGATACCATTTTGAGGGGGGGTGCGCGGATTTAATAGGTATAATAGATTTGGTAGGTTAGTGAATCTATTTTTATTTAGTGCGTGGATGTTATCTTTTAATAATTTACTTTTTTCGTAAGATATATTCATTAATTATTTTATCCAGTAGTAATTACAGAGTTACAAATTCTTGTATAATAATTTATTCTATCTGTGCTATAATATATATCTAATTCTAGATTTTCAATGTTATTTATTATTTTGTGTTGTTCTTCTCGCAGTGAGTTTTTTAAATTATATAAACTATCACATGTACTTTTATCTAAATTTTCTAAGGTTTTTTCTATCCATATTAATTTTTCTTTTAGGTCTTTCATTATTTGTCTAATTCGGTTTCTATAATTAATTTCATTATTTAGATTTTCTTGATTTTCTCTAGTTTGTCTAATATATTCTAACATTTTTTAATCTGAATAATATCCTTCTGGGTAAATTTCTTCGTATAACTGTTCTAGGTAATTTATAGTTTCAATTTCGTAGTCTATTACTTTTTCTAATATTAGTTTCTTAATATCTATAATTTCTATGTTTTTAAGTATATATAATATTAAAATTTTAAGATAATCTAAATGATCTATTTTTAAAATTGTTTTGTAGCTGTTTGTTTTAGTCTTAGTAGTTTTTGCATATTTTTATTAAGAAATTTTATATCTTTGTTTTCCATGTATTTATTTTTATTTTTATCTATTTTTCTAGTAACTGCAAAAAAAAATTTTTTTATCTTTTTTCTAAAAGTTTTATGTAACTTATCATCTTAAGTATTTATAAGAGTAGTTAGGTAGTTGTGGTATATAGCTTACTCTAGTCATATAATTTTCACCAAAAGCTTTTTCTAATATGATTTTTCTTATATCTGCTACTTTTATATTTCTAAGTGCATACAAAATAAGTATCTTGAATTTATCTACCATCACATCAGATATATTATCATTCATTTTCATAAATTTGCTTTTTTCAAAATATTCCCTTCAATCACGTACACAACAAAATATGGTCATATTGGCTTACTATATACTAGATTATTCTTAAATAATATGTTCTTCCGTCACTATTAACATGGTAATCCGGATACTTTTTCCCTTAAACAGCGCCTCTACTCTGGTTACTCCCCGCCACGGCTTCTTGCCTCAATGGTTTCACCTTTAGGATGGCATAGTCCTTAGGGATATTTCTCCGTTTCCTCTTTGTTAATAAACTTCTTAACATATTATTCTTCGAATAATTCTACTATAAAGTAACTAACATGAATTTATTTTATCATATCATGATTGTTGGAAATTATGAAATTAGCTATTCATAATTATAAATAGATATACCTGTTCCGATAGCTTTGATGTTTCTGAGTTTTGTTGTTCCATAGCTTTTTCCATTGGAGTATATTTATCTAATTAACTGAGTAATTTTTTTTTTTGTGGAATGGAGAGAGTGGTTGCTTCAAAAGAAGGCTTGCCTTCCGCAATGCCCTCTGCCTTTGTATTTATACAACGAATTACATGTTTCTTGTTTCTAAAAAGTAATGAAAGTCAAAAAAGTGGGGCCTATCCCCATCTAACTTTCCCTAAATTTCTAATCTACGTAAAGAAACTTTAATTTTTGAAACTAAAATCAAACTAAAGCCTAAAAAAGTCAAAAAAGGTATCTTAAAGTAAATGCTATTAATGTCCTACTATTACATTTCAAGACTTTTGTATAATAATTCTGCCTCTGTACAGTATCTTGTCTCCGTTGGTTTTTGTCGTATTTGCTCCATTATTGTTCTGTATCTGCTTCATTATTGCTCTGTATCTGCTCCATTATTGCTCTGTATCTGCTCCATTATTGCTCTTTATCTTATCCTTCCAGCTGGCATTTTATCTTCTTTATTCTAGATGTACCTCTGGAATAATATTATCTTCTCCATTGCACCTCGAACATTGGTGGTCTGGATATTTATGTCCAATTATCTTACAGTATCTCGTTAGTAGTCCGTCTGAAATAAATCCCTTTTTTATTGCTCGTGCGGTAGATTGTTTTTCTGGGTTGAGTAGTGTCAATATCCACTGTCTTACGTCTTCCATATCTGCTTGTCTTAGTTCTTTCGAATTTGAATATATCATTTGGTGGTCTCTTGAATAGTAGCTCCATATTGGATTTCCGTTAGCGTAGTTATTTGCTAGTTCTTGTATGATCGTAGCTAGTCCAATAAGTCTTTTATTTGCGTAAAAATCTGGTATCTCTATTCTAGATATCTCTGGTTGTTGCGATATATCTTCTGGTATAATCATGTCTCTTGTCAGTCCTATCTTTACAACTTGTATCACTGGTTTTATCTCATCATATAATATTTCTGCTGGTGCAGTATAACACTTTATATAAAATAAAGTTCCTCTTGTTATTCTTTTATAGGTAGTGAATATCTTATATAATTCCTCCATAGCTGTTAGCTCTTCTCCGTCTTGGGTGTATATGGTATTTAGTAGTCCATAGTCAAAACAAGTTTTAACTAGGCTTGGGTTAGTTTTGGGTAGTGCGATTAATTTATTATATCCTTGTAGTTTTTGGGTTATATAATTGGTATTTGGTTCTTTTGTGTCTGTAGCTCTGGGGTTATGGTTTAGAAAGGTTTGGACTCTGTATATATTTTCTATGTATTTTTGGGATGTGTAGTTGTATATTTTCTTGTCTTGGTTTAGGCTATCTCGGTATGTATTAATTTGTGGGGGTATGAATAAATGGTCTTTTTGTGCTTTAGGGGTAAATGGTTTTTCGAATATTTTATTCATATTTGCATTCTGGTATCTTGGCTTATTAACTCCTTTGCTTGTACCTGCAGAAGTAGATTGATAAATGTTATGGGTTATATGGAGTGTCCCAACGTCTCCTTCTAGTTCTGGATTTTTAATGTCTTCCGATCGACATAGCTCTGCACACTGCTGAGTTAGCTGATTTGTAGCCATAGACTTCAGTTTACCTTCATTAGTCTTTAGCTTTTCTATCTCATTACCCATACTGTCCACTTTCATTGAAAGCGTAGTTAGGGTGTTAAGTATTTTTTCTAGAGTATCTTCCTCTACTATTTCAGTCTGTGTAGCTTTGTCTTGATATGTAATCTGCAATAACATTTTTGTTAGTACTAATCACTTCAATTGTAAATGTGAAATTTAATATATTTAAAACTAGTCTTCGAATCTCTTTTGTTGTAACTGAATTTTGTATTTTCTTTGTTAGCCACCAGCGTACCTGTGTATTATCTGTTCGTACAATAAATTTGTTATATACAATATATGGCTCAAATGCTAATAAACACTTATATGAACATAATTCTTTCCTATTTATTTCCCATTTTATTTCTGTCTCGTTGAACGTACCTGAGTAATATCTACAATGATGTTCTATTTTTTCTGCTTCATATCGATATTTAAGTACTCCTCCGTAACTATATTCACTTGCATCTGCTTCTACTATATATATAAATTTTCTATTTTCATCTGGAAATTGCAATTTTGGTAATTCTCTACAAAGTAATTTTATTTTTTGAACTTGTTTTTTATCTTTTTCATCATAATTATATTCTATATCCTTTTTTAATTTTTTCTGCAGTGGTTTTAAAGTTTCTGCTAATTTTGGAATATATTCTCTTACTTGGTTTACTAATCCTAAAAATGATTGTAATTTCTTTTTTGTATCTAATTCTTCTTTCGAATTTATTATTTTTTGTACTATATGTTGTTGCATTTTTACTCCACTTTTATCTATTTGTATTCCTAAAAATTCTATCTG
>NW_025892187.1:12804-21553 GCF_002878395.1 Capsicum annuum | reverse complement strand
TCTGATTTTTCATAATTTCAGCTTTCTTTTTGCTTAGACTTATTCCTGATTTTTCTATTATATCTGTAAACTGTTCTAATAATTTTAAATGTTCTTCTTTGGTTTTTGTATATAATAATATATCATCTATGTATACTATACAATTAGATAATTGTTTAAAATAATTATCCATAAAATGTTGGTATCTACCTGGTGCATTTTTATATCCAAATGGTAACACATTCCATTCATAAAATCCTTGTGGTACCGTAAATGCGGTTAATTCTTTAGATTCTTCTTCTAGCTTTAGGTGGTAAAATCCTGATTTACAATCAAATTTGCTAAAATAATTATATCCTTGGATTTGTCTTATTTTTAATATCTTGTTTGGTATCGGATAATTATATGTTATAGTTTTTGCATTTAAATTTCTATAATCAATAACCATCCTACTTTTTCCTCTTTTTTGTTCACTATGTTTATTTACTATAAATGCTGGACTGTTATGTTTACTATTACTTTTTTGTATATATTGTTTTTCTAATAATTCATCTATGTGCATTTTAAATTCTTTTAAATCATCAAAATTATATGTTAATGGTTTTTGTGTTATTATGCTATTCTTATCTATTAATTCAATTTTTATAGTAGTTTTGTGTTTTTCCCATCCTTTTAATGGATCTTCGCTATATAATTGTTCTAATTTTTTCTGGATTATTTCTATTTTATTAATTGAAAATATAGTTATTTCTGTTTTATTTATCGAAAATACTACTAGTTCTAGTGTATCTTCAGCATTGTTTATATTTTCTAACTTTTGTGTAACTTTTTCACTTCCTTTTATCCAATCAGTTTTATTTCTTATTTTATTATTAACTCTTTTTGCTCTTACTTTTTGTTTACATGGTGTTGTAAACCACCAGTCTGTTTTAGTTATTATATGTGGGTATAATTTATCTAAAAATGGCATTCCTAAAAGTATATCTTTCGATGTTAATTCATAGTTATAAATTTCTTCTATTGTTAATATTTTATCCCATACTTGTATTTTTACATTCCTAGCTTTATAAGTAATTAAGCTTCCTTCATTATTAAATCCTTTAACTATTACTGGTGTTTTTAGTTTATCCCATTTCCTTTCTGGTAAGCAATTATATCTACATAAATTAGCTTCTGCTCCTGTATCTATCATAGGCGTATAATATCTACTGTAATATCCTTCTACTACTATCTTCATTAATACATGTATCTTCATTTCATGTTAAGGCTCTTTTTAAGAATAACTTTTCTTGGTTATATGTTAAGGTTAATTGTGTATGTTCTATATCATATGGTTTTACTTGTTCTAACCATTTTATTCCTAATATTATATCTGCTTTTTGCATTTCTTCTTTTACTTCGAATTCTATTTTTATTTTTCTAACTCCTAATATTATTTCTTTTTCTGCTAGATTTTTATTATTTATTAAACTTCTTGGCAAGTCTGGGCATATATTATTGTTGGTTTTTATTTCTTCATTTTTTACTAGATATTTTGCTATATAATTTTCTTCTTGTCCTGTGTTCAAAAGTATTAAATATTCTTTTTCATTTATTTTTCCCGTTATGTAATATTGGTTTAAATTACTTATTGAGTTTGTTTCATAACTTGTTCTTTTTGATGAGCTTGATGACTCTGGCTTTTCATTAGCTATTCTTTTCGTTGTACTTAATCTATCATTTATTATTTCTAAATTTTCTTCTGTATCTATGTCTCTATAGGTATAATCATTATAATCTATTGTTTTTACTATTTGTTCGAATGGGCTTTCTATTTGTATTTTGTTAATCTTATTTTTTCCTGTTATTTTATGTTTTGTTGTTAATACATATAGATTTTTACATCTTGCTGTAAATATTTTACTTCCTGGGGTTAACTCTATTCCTGATATTTTCCAATATAATACTAGTGATTTATCTATATTCCTATCTGTTACTGCTACTGAATAATTTGCACTTATTATAAATTTAAATTTTTGATATATTAGATTTCCTTTTACGGCAGTTATTATGCTTTTTTCTATAGGTTTTATAATTCTATCGTCTGCTAAATATAATTCTATTGGTGTATCTATTCCTTCTCTAAAACATGCTTTTATTAATATCTCTGTACCTCCAAGGTGTACATATTTTATGGGATCTCCTTTACTTTTTATATCATTTATTTCTTTATTAATTATTCTTTTTGTTACCAGTGGTATACTAGCTTTTCCTTTTGCATATCTGCAGTCTATTACATGTTCTTTTTGACATACTACATAATATTCATCCTTTTTTCTAGTAAAAATATTTTTTATTGTTGGTATTTTAAATATTTTTTCTACACTTAAATCTAATTCTTTTCCTTTTATTTCATCGAATATATTACTGTCAAATATTATTTTTTGTTCCGTTCCTTCATCATTTAAATATTCTTCTTTTGTTATTATTTTTATATCTTCTTCAGTCATTTAATTCATCTATTTCGCTATCTGTTTCATTATCTGTTTCGTTTTCTGAAATTTCATATATACTATCTTCACTTTCTAATTCATAATCTATATAATCTATCTGCATGTATTCGGTATTTTCTATTTTTATTTCTGATATTTGTTTATTTTTTGGATTTTTAGGTAATTTACAATCTCTAGCTAAATGTCCTAACTTTCCACAATTATAACAAGTACATTCTTTTATAGATTTCTTTTTTCTATATGGTCTCTTATGTTTATAATTTTTTACATAATATCTCTTTCTTGGTTTTTTATATTTATATTTTGATTTTTTATATTTCTTATATTTCTTATGTCTTTTTCTTTTCTTATAATATCTTTCTTCGCATCCAAATTGCGGTGCTATTTTATTTTTGCAACAAGCTAAATTTCTTATTAATGTTTTTTCCATTTTTAATTCTTCTCTATATTTTTCACATAAATTTCTATACCATTGTTGTAAATATTTTATTCTTGCTCCTAACGTATCTACTATTTTTGCTTCTTCCCAACTTTTTATTATTTTCGAACTAAATGGCTCGGGTAATTTATTAAAATATAATTTTCTTATTTCTTTACTTTCTTCTATACTATATGCTCCTTTGTAATAATATTCTTTAAATGCGCAAGTATATTCATCTATATAACACATATTACATATTGCTAATTTTAACATTAAATTTCTATTTGTATCTTTTTCTTCATTTTGTTCTTCTTCGATTGTTGTCATACTACCAAATTCATCTTTTATAGCTGTTTCATATTTTTTCAATAATTCTATAGGTGTTAGTTTAGTTGTTGTCGATGATGTTCCTTCTATAGGTTTATTAGTTCTTAATACCTTTTTGCTATTTTCGGTTAGATTTGTAAACCATAGTTTTACTGATCCTATTAATGTTTTTTCTATATATTCCGGTGCATCTGTTATATTTATATTATTATCTAATAATTGTTTTGTCATATATCCTATCCATAATTGTATTGTTTTTTCTGTATCTATTACACAGTCTAGATCTAAAAAGTTATAATTTTTATTTACTATTTGTTTTGGTATCCATTTATTATATTCATTATATTTTTTAAACTTATTCTTATAATATATAGGTTTCCTTATTTCTGTTGTTTTAGGTATTATATTTTCATTTTCTTTTTTATCAAGAGTATTTATTTCTGTTTGGGTATTTTCTAAGTTTTCCTCATTAATATTTTGTTCTTCATTGATTTCTAAATTTTTTGTATTTGTTAATATTTCTGTGTATGTTTCACTATCTTCGGACTCATAATTATCTGTTTCTTCAACATCTATATTATTTATTTCTAATTCTTCATTTTTTATTTCTAATTTTTCCTTAAATTGATTTATTTCGTTTAGTAATTTCTGTTCTCTATTTTTTTCTTCTTTCTCTTTCTGTCTTTGTTCATACAGTTCTTTTAACATTTGTAATTCTTTTTCTAATTCAGCAATTCTACTATTTTTGGTTTCTTCTATTTTTCGTATTTCTTCCGTAGTTTGTTGTTTTATTTTTTCTATTTCTTTTTTCCTATCTATCTCTTCATTTTCTTTTTCTATTCTTACCATTGCTGTTAATTTATCTTCTAATTTTAATTCTTCTTTTTCTAACATTAGATATAAATGTTCACCTATTTTCTTATATCTTCGTCCTAGATTAGAAAATACTATTTTTATTTTTGATCCTTCGTAGTTTTCATATATTTTTTCATCTATTATAAATTCTTCTTTATTCATTTTATTGTAAATAGGTCATGTTGATATACATATTCTAAACTATTTATTTGTGATTCTAATTTTGATATTTCATCTTTTTGTGTATCTATTGAATTTTTACTAACTCCTGCAAATATATTATAATGTAGTCTTTCTATTCTTATTTTTAATTCTTTACGTTTTTCAGAGATAATTTGTTTTAATTCTTTATATTGTTGTACCTTATTCATTTTAAATTATATTTATAATATCTTGGTGGATATCTAAATCTAATTTTATTATAATTAGGCGGTATATGTTTTATTCTTCTAGATTTTAAATGTGTCATTAATTTTGATTCAATACTAGATATTAATGTAATTAAATAGACTAGTTTTTGTGGATTTTCTTTTGTTTTATTTAGACTTATATATTCTGAATAATTACTAATTAAAGATTCTTTTATTTTTCTAAAAGCTTCTCTATTTTTAAATGGTCTTCGCATAATTAATTTGATATTTTTGTAGGTAAATTTTTTCTAACTCTAACTCTAATAATTTTTATTATAACTCTAACTCTAATTTTTATTATAACTCTAACTCTAATATATATCGAATCTCACAGGGAATATGGGGTTGATTTAGTAATATATAGATTAGTTAACTTTTAATCATTCGTTTTTACAAAAACATAATAAGGGGGTTTTGATTTAAGTACGAAGTAATAGTTTTCAGTGTAGCAGTGAAGCAATACATGTAATAGTATTTTAATAAAAAAAATAACAAGCTAGGGTTATGTTCACCTTGTAGTTTTCAATACTTTCTAACTATGGGTGTTAAGAATTCATACATGCATACACTTATAGATAAATGTGTTCAATATCTTAAATCTAAGCGTTTCTAAACCATCAAGAATTAAATCACTTTAGTTCTCTCGAATCAAAAGTGTTTATATAACTATACGAATCTCTAAGTTGCTAATCCTATTAAGGCGTTAACGTGTAAAATATAGGTTGGAAACCTTATTTTCCTATCACTACTCTCTTTTCCAAACATTAACCTTTATATCAAACAAGTCATATTTCAATGGAACCTTTCCTATGTTTGCAACCACGAGAATGCAAAAATAACAAAGAGAGCATGATATAACTGAATAAATGCATAATGAATTCAAAACACATAGAAATAGATAATATGCTACAAGGTTTCCATAACCTAACCAATAAGCTATCATGGACAAAATAATAATCACAATAGACATATTCATCATACCAAAATATAAAAGATGATCTTGGTGTGTAAACCGAGAACAAAGTGAAAGCTATCTTTTTTTCTCCTGTAAGCCGCTCTTCTCTAATTCAAAAATAATATAAATAGAATAGAATATGTGAATTGTCAGCATCAAGTCTTTTTAGTAATCTTTTCCATCATAATTCCCTTCTAGGTCCCTAAACTAATTTTAAATAAGAAATTAATCTTGGACATAGTTTCTAGGCACCACATTTGGTCCAGCAAACTACTTTCTGTTGTGTCATCTGCCATCAACATTCTATAGTCCCATCATGTCACCATCTACCTCATTAACACCTGAAATTATGCTAATCACATAGGTTAACTTAATTACATAAAAGTGGAGTAAGAACATAAGAAACTAAGCATTTTACTCTCAAAACGTAGCTAAAATGTCGGTAAGTTATGGTTCTTAGGCGTATAAATAGACCTAACATCACCACCCCACAGTTAAAGCTTTGTTCGTCGTCAAACAACTTATCCATTTAGACATAAAAAAGACTTAACACCCACAAAGAAAATACCAGATGCTCAAATAGGTTCACATAATGAATATAAAACAAGAAGTACATTCATAAATCATTACTGAAGACTACCTACCCTCTAGAATAGACTCATTAAGTTGTCAAATTAATGCATAGAATTTATGCAAAGAAATCATATAAATTACAAACTTGTCATCAAACATGTGCCCTCATAACAAAAGAGTTACCCAATAATCACTCACAATAATTCAATCTCTAGCACAATGGGTATGAGAATCAAGTTTCGCTCACTCTCAAGAAGAATTCTCAAATTACAAATGATGACTATATGTTTTCCCTTTGTGCAGTGCTCTATTAATATCAGAATATTAAGATTAGGATCAAATAGGTCTTTATGGTTTGTAATGTAGGCTAAGGGATGGGTAGGCATTATTCTGGTGAGTAATAGTGACTATCTTCCCTAAGCACTTTAATACACTACATTAGACAATGAAGACCAATCTCTAACAAACAATTTTCCCCTCTACTAACTTCACACATTTTTTCTTTCACCCCATTTCATAAAGATCACTCACATAACTTATGGCGGGAGTATTTTCTATGTTCACATCATATCATTTTGAACAACTTTTTATGCCTTTTTTTAAATAAATATATATATCTCACTCCCAACCAAACATATCAGATTCACACAGCAAAAACTATTACTTTAGGGCTTTATGTTCACCTTTTTCTCCTTCTATTTACAACTCCTTAGTCACTAAAATTTTTTACTAAAGAGCTTAGGAGACTTTGATCAAGTTGAGGTTAATCAAGGAAGGATCAAGCTACATATGAGGTTACCAAAGAACAAGCTATAAACTCAATGGGGCTAGCTAAGATTATGCACAAAGATGGTTCAAAAAAGGGGATGAAAAATGGCTATCAAAGAAGTGCCTAAATCATCTCCTAAACTCACATTCTCTATTTCGTTTGCACACACACTAGGCAATTCCTAGCATCAATTGCAACAACGAATATGTGAATATCCTCACACACACACATGGCACATACTTAACTCCAACAGGATCATTATAGACTTGTAACTAAATAGTCATATGAGTTCACTTTAAGCTAACAATTACCACACAAGTAATGAACTAGAACGTAGGTGTCTCAATAGTAAGGATTTATCACATGCTTATATTATTGTGTATCCCACTATAATAACTTATATTTACTTGTTAGGTCCTACACATGATTTATTTTCTCTAAAGATGGTCATCATCTGTGCATCATCGATAAAAATACCTAACTATGACTAAAAAAAAACTAACATATATACAAAAGCAAAATAAATGCACCAAAGAGAAGGCAAAATAGTAGACAATCTAGAAGCACTTCTATCCACCCCACACTTTATGTAAAGCACTGTGCCCAGTGCAAACACATAAGAAAAAAACTTGGCTAGTAGGACTCTTCTTCCACATCCGGGGTCATGCCACCTGTATAAGAATCATCATTATAGATGTCCTCGCTGGATTCAGCCTCCATGTTGGAATCCAATAGTTGGCGATTATCATCAATTGGTGCATCATCATCTACTGGTTCTTGGAAAGTGGGCCCCACTCCACACATAGCTCATGAGTGCTAGTTTAATGGATAGTCATAATCTAACCAGCTCAGCTGCTCAACAGTAAGTACATATCTACCACTCATCATGGTGAGCTTTGTAATGCCATAAAGATGGCAGAAGAAGCTTTTGTCATGTGTATATCATTTTGCATTACTGAGAGCTAGGCCTTTGCTTGCATCAAAATCTTTCACCTTTGTCACAACCACTTTTCTTAAGTTTGGTGGTATCTTGTGATCATCCGTCTTTTCCTCAACGCCAATATCTTTGAAAAATTTATGCAGTAAGCCTCCGAAACTAAATCTGGTTCTTTTGTATGTCTTGGCTTTGCATATAAAAGTGTGTATCACAGAACTAAAATTTACAGAAATATCATTCATGAGAGAATACACTAGACATACCCTATCACATCTAATTTTGGTGAATTATTTCCCAGGAATCAAACATGTATTTATGATTCTCAGCCAGATACATGCTTCCCTATTTAGGAAAGCATATGGAAAAGTGTTGTGGTACTTCTGGTGATTTTTGTCTTTGGTATAGGACCACCTAGTAGTGGATTGAGATCCACACAAAGTGTGCCTGATAGTGTTATGGAAGGCTTTTAATACAATTTCTTCATCCTTGAATGATCTACCTCCGAGGTACCAAGGTGTGAGTTCAACAACTTAGATTTGAAGTAGAAGATCTGCCATCGCACTTTTATTTCATTCCCATGGGTTTTGGGGAACCAATTGGTATAAGATTCTTGAACCTAGTCTAGATTACATTTACCCTGGTCTTCAAAAATGAATTTAAGCTTGAGTTAGATAATTCTGGCCATAATACGAGGGTAGTGCTTCGCCAAATTTTTTTTATGGATTACATCTATTAGGAAGTACTTAAGTTATTTGTTTTATTTATTCCATTCCTGACCTTCTAGTTCAACCCATTTATGCCAAAAGTGCATCGAGGCACCTGAAGAGAGGATGAGGTGGATTTCTTCTTTCGTGCTCTTTTCTATCCTTTTTGAGATGTGGATGCTTTGTCTTTTCCCGTGCTTTTTTTGGGAACCATATTACTTGAGTTCATCACACATTCATGTCAGTCATACATAACTAAACTAACTATAATTAAGAGGAAGATGGTGAAATCACCACCCCACACTTAATATGTTAGTATAAACCAAT
>NW_025892187.1:0-9804 GCF_002878395.1 Capsicum annuum | reverse complement strand
ATTGTTGATTTGTTCTTTTAAAGAAATATTTGGATGTTTGGTGAGCTTTAACATTCGGGGAATATTCGAGACTCTCTCCTATCATAATTCATCTTTAATTTCTTGTTAGGATTCATGTATTCTCAGATTTCTATGATTATATTAGTGCTCTTTAATCATGACATTAGACACTTGGGATGGAACTATATTATTTTCATTTTGGATTTTGTTCTATCTTACATATATAAATTTGACTTGACATTATTGTAAAGTTTTATTTTGTAGGATTCTGTATTTCTTTACCAAATTTCTATTTTTATTGTTAGGCTTACCTACCCAAGGTTTGCATTAGGTAAGTTTCATCATGACCTCAATTTATAGGTTAAAATAAATTGGTGTTATAATACTAGGTTCACTTTTGTTATGATTAAAAGAGAAAGATGTCTAATGGAGTCCTACGAATCAGTAAGTTTTCATCTGTATCTATATTTGTGTGGCTATAGAATATCATTATGAACACTTCTCAAATTTTGTTCTTTGTTGACTACGACTGAACCTTAAGAGTCTTAGGTGTCCCATTACGATTGGTGTCATTTATTCATAACGTTAACTATGTAGGGTGACTTGGTGGAACTGCCTTGGTTACGATTTGTGGTGACGAGTCGAAAGTAAAGGTTACGAGTCAAGGGGTTGACTCGTAACCAAAGGCAATACTTTTTCAGCTTTTAAGTTGAGGTCATTCTAGGCATTTTGCACTTTAACCCCTTGGACCCCCTGACTTAAAGCCTTCCTTGGGACTTACTACCAAATCATTCCTAATAAAACACTCTTAAATTCTCTCTCAGATTCATTGTCCAAGTTAAGGCTAGGATTTCAAGAGGTTGAGCAATCAGGGCTATCAAGGGTGGTTTCTCTCCGTACATCTTACTATTTTAGCATATTACTATTCCCTCATAGTTAATTTTGCAAAAGCATGTTATTTAAATTATTGTTCATAAGATTATTATTTTGATTTGAAAACATAGGTTGGGGGTTTTGAATATTTATGAATTGAAAAAAGTTTCTTATGATTTATTTGTGATTTCCATGTTTTAAATATGATTTTGAACTTGTGGGTGCATGGGTATGGTGAATAAACTAGGAAATTGTGACTTTTCCAAACTTACGGCATTTAAAGTGGTCATAACCTCAACCCTATAATGTGAAATTGGTTTTGATTATGAGAATTGTGGGAATTTATAAATTTGAACAACTCTTGAAATATTGCATGATATAAAGAAGTATTTGAAATACAATGATATGATTTAGTGAACAAAGGGAGTTGGTGTTCCCCAATGTGTATTAATGAACAAAGGGAGTTGTTATCCCCAAGTTAATGATAATTGTTTTGGCATTATGTGTTACTTTGCAAGTGTAGTGAGTATGACGATATCAACAGTGTATGCCTAAAAGTGTATTATGGTTAAATGAATAGAAATGTGTGATACTTGGTTTAATTAGGCTATAATAAGGGTTGTGTAACTGAGTTGTGAAAGTGGAGGTCTGAGTAACCGATACTAGAAACAACGTTTGCTGGCACGGGGGTTAAAGTGATCAGGGAGGCTCGAGTCCCCCTTATTATTATTATTTCATGATTAGGGAGGTTCGAGTCCCCGGAAATCATTATATAATCCAGTGTTTAAGTCTCCTTAGTATATGTTAGAGGGTTTGAGTCCCCCATGTGCATAAATATGAGATTATTCTCCGATTTGTGTGGCTACACGCATTGAGGCCCAATCAGGGTGTGAGAGCTGGGGCCCATATAGCCCGTGGGTAATATTATATGACGGTTGAGCTACACAATCCAGGCTAAAGTTTTTAAAAGCATGTTAAGTCTTGTTCCCTATCCCAGCATGTGATTTATATATTTATGTATATACATGTTATTACGTGCGTTGACTTTTGAATGATTTTAAGCTATTGTCATATCATAATATTATCCTTATCCTTGAGTTACATGATAGCATTCATCCCACTAGCCATCTTAGGATGCTATATCCCCACGCAATGGAGGAACTGATCATATTTCTACTCATACTGCTCAGTGACTTGGGTTCAGGGATAGCCATTGAGTCAAACTGAAATGGTGAGCTTTCTTACTTCAGAGGACTCCATTTCATGCTATGGATATCTTTTGGACTTTACTATTCTTTTAGTCTTGATTTTTGCTATAGTCGAGGGCATGTCCTGACTGGATATTCTTTAGTTTTAATTAGAGTCTTTGTCGAATTATTGTGGGCATAGACGGCATCAGTATTGTTAATGGAATTGGTATTGGTATTGCTATTGGTATTGGTATTGGCATTGGCATTAATACTGGTATTGGTTGATTTAGGTTATGGACTATTTTATAATGTCTTTAATTTGATATTCTCTTATCTTGTTATATGCTCGAAATTCAGCCGACCTTGGGGTATTGTGTGTTTAGTTTGGTTAGGTACAGGGGGCGATCTTCATTCTACGTGGAACTGGAGATACCCACCATGACCAGACCTTGGTATCAGAGCTACGTTGCTTAAAAAAATAAGAAGTTGTACGTATGCATATTATGATAGAACTAGATTTAGAGATCCACCAAAGTATTATAAATACTAATGAATAATATAAACCAGTCCCAAAAATATAAAGAACAAAAACAAATATTATCTGGATAACGAAAAGAATTAAAAATAAGAAAAAAAAAACTACAATATAACATAATTGTTGGAGTATGTCAAAAATCAATAAAAGCATAAAAGGAAGAAATATCATATCTAGAATCACAAATAGACAGTCTAGAATACATATATCAATATGATCTATACACTATCAAGTAGATAAAATGAAAAAAGAAGAATTTATAATAGATGAAAAAACATATGAAAGTCACGGAGGATTAAAAATAAGAATAATATTTTCTAATTTTGGAAGAAGATACAAAAAAAAATAGGTGAACATTTATATTTAATGTTAGAAAAAAGAAGAATTAAAATTATAACATAAATTAACAGCTATTGTAAGAATAACAAGAGAAAATGAAGAAATAGACCGGAAAAAAGAAATATAAAAAATAATACAACAAACTATAAATGAAATACGAAAATGGAAAAAAAATAATAGAATTGCTAAATTAGAAAAAGAACTACAAATGCTAAAAGATCTGTATGAAAAAAACACAGAAAGAAAAGGAAGAAAAAGATAAAGAACAAAAATTATTAGCTGAGATAAATCAATTTAAAGAAAAATTAGAAGAAAGAAATAAAGAATTAGAAACTAATGAAATAGAAATAAATACAATAGATGTTGAAGAAAAAGATAATTATGATTTGGAAAGTAGAGAAACATATACAGAAATCTTAACAAATATAGAAAAATTAGAAATAAATGAAAAACAAGAAGTAATTAATAAAGAAAACTTAGAAAATACAAACACGGAAATAAACACTCTTGATAAAAAGGACGATGAAAAAATAATACCTAGTACATCAGAAATAAGAAAACCTATATATTATTATAAAGATAAGTTTTAAAAAATATTGCCTAAAGGGTGAATATAACAAATGGACACCAAAACAAATAATCAATAAAAATTATTATTTCTTAGACTTAGATTAGGTAATAGATGTAGATAAAATGATACAATTATGAATAGGATATATAACAAAAGAATTATTAGACAATGGTATAAATACAATAGATACATCAGAATATATAGAAAGAACACTAACAGGAACGGCAAAATTATGGTTTTTAAATTTAACTTAAGATAGTAACAAGGTATTAAGGGCTGATAAAAAAACAGAAGGAACAACAGTAATTAAACTAACACCTATAGACATATTGAAAAAATATGAAATAGCTATAAGAGATGAATTTAGCAGTATGGAAATGGAAGAAAAAGAACAAATCAAAGAAAAAGATACAAATAGGAATTTAATGTTAAAACTAGCAATATGTAATATGTGCTATATAAATGAATCTACGTGTGTATTTAAAGAATACTACTATAAGGGAGCATACAATACCGAAGAAAGTAAAGAAGTAAGAAGATTATATTTTAGTAAATTACCTGAACGATTTAGTTCAAAAATAATAAAGAATTGGGATGAAGAAAAAAAAGTAGATACCCTATGAGCAAGAATAAAATTTCTACAATAATGGTATAGAAATCTATGTGAAAAATACAGAGAAGAAATAAAAATGGAAAAATTATTAATAAGGAATTTAGCATATTGCAAAGATAAAATAGCACCTCAATTTGGATATGAAGAAAAATATTATAAGAAAAGAAAAACACATAATAAATATAACAAGTATAGAAAGTCAAAATATAAGTATAAGAAACCAAAAAAAAGATGTTATGTAAACAATTTTAATTATAAAAGACCATATAGGAAAAAGAAATCTATAAAAGAATGTACTTGTTATAATTGTGAAAAACTAGAACATTTAGCTAGAGATTGTAAAATGCCTAAAGATCCAAAAAAGAAACAAAATATCAGAAATAAAGATAGAAAATGCAGAATATATGCAAATAGATTATATAAATTATGAATTGAAAAGTGAAGATAGTATATATGAAATTTTGTAAAATAAAACAGATAATGAAATAGATAGTAAATCAGATGAATCAATTGACTGGAGAAGATATAAAAATAATAACAAAGGAAGAATATTTAAATGTAGAAGGAACAGATCAGAAAATAATATTTGATAATAATATATTTGATGAAATAAAAGGAAAAGAATTAGATCTAAATATAGAAAAAATATTTAAAATACCAATAATAAAAAACATATTTAGTAGACGAAAAGAAGAATACTACGTACTAAGCCAAAAAAAATATATAATAGACTGTAGATATACAAAAGTTAGAGCTAGTATACCACTAGTAACAAAAAGAATAATAAAGAAAGAAAGAAATGATATAAAAAGTAAAGACCTAATAAAATACGTACACCTTGGAGAAACGGAAATATTAATAAAAACATGTTTTAGAGAAGGAATAGATAGACCAATAGAATTATATTTAACAGATGATAGAAACATAGATAAATCATTAGTATTATATTGAAAAATATCAGGAATAGAACTAAACCCAGGAAATAAAATATTTACAGCAAGATGTAAAAATCTATATGTATTAACAACAAAACATAAATAATGGGAAAAAATAAAATTAATAAAATACAAATAGAAAGTCCTTTTGAACAATTTGTAAAAAAACAATTGATAACAATGATTATAGTTACAAAAACATAGATATAAAAGAAGATTTAGAAATAATAAATGATAGAATAAGTACAATGAAAAGAATAGCTTTTGAAAAACCAGAATCATTAGGATCATCGAAAAGAACAAATTATAAAATAACTTCAACAGTTAATTTAACTCAATATTATATAACGGGAACAATAAATGAAAAATAATATTTAATACTCCAAAACATAGGACAAGAAGAAAACTATATAGCAAAATACCTAGTAAAAAATGTAGAAATAAAATCTAATAGTAATATATGCCCTGACCTACCAAGAAGTTTAATAATTATTAAAGGTAAAACTGAAAAAAGAAATAATAATAAGAATTAGAAAAATAAAAATAGAATTTGAAATAAAAGAAGATATGCAAAAAGCAGATATAATATTAGGGATAAAATGGTTAGAACAAGTAAAACCCTACAATATAGAACATACACAACTAACCATAACCTACAATAAGGAAAAATTATTAATAAAGAGAGCTTTAACATGAAAATATATGTACTTATGAAAATAATAGTAGAAGAATATTATAATAGATACTATACACCAATGATAGATACAGGAGCAGAAGCCAACTTATGTAGATATAATTGTTTACCAAAAGACAAATGGGATAAGCTAAAAACACCAATACTAGTCAGAGGATTTAATAAATAAGGAAGCTTAATTACCTAAAAAAACTAGAAATATAAAAATACAAGTATGGGATAAGATATTAACAATAGAAGAGATCTATAATTCTGAACTAACATCAAAAGATATGCTTTTAGGAATGTCATTTTTAGATAAACTATACCCACATATAATTACTAAAACACACTGGTGGTTTACAACACCTTGTAAAAAAAGGGTAAGAGCAAAAAGAGTTATAAATAAAATAAGAAAGAAAGCTGATTAGATAAAAGGAAATGAAAAAATCACACAAAAATTAGAAAATATAAAAAAATACTAAAGACACAATAGAACTAGTTATATTTTCAATAAATAAAGAAGAAATAACTATATTTTCAATAGATAAGGTAGAAATAATAAAGAAAATTAAGACAATTATACAGTGAAGATTCATTAAAAGGACGGGAAAAATATAAAACTAATGTAAAAATTGAGCTAATAGATAAAAATAGCATAATAACCCAAAAATCATTAACCTATAACTTTGATGATTTGAAAGAATTCGAAATGCATATAGATGAATTATTAGAAAAATAATACAAACAAAAAAGAATAGTAAACACAATAGCCCAGAATTTATAGTAAATAAACACACTGAACAAAAAAGAGGAAAAAGTATAATGGTTATTGATTATAGAAACCTAAATGAAAAAACTATGACATATAATTATCCAATACCAAATAAAATATTAAAAATAAGACAGATACAAAGATATAATTATTTTAGTAAGTTCGATTGTAAATCAGAATTTTACCATTTAAAGCAAGAAGAAGAATCAAAAAAATTAACTGCATTTACAGTGCCACGAGGATTTTATGAATAGAATGTGTTACCATTTGGATATAAAAATGCACCAGGAAGATACCAATATTTTATGGATAGTTATTTCAAGCAATTACCTAATTGTATAGTATACATAGAAGATATACTACTATATACAAAAAACTAAAGAGGAACATTTAAAATTATTAGAATAATTTGTAGGTTTAATAGAAAATTCAGGAATAAGTCTAAGTAAAGAGAAAGCAGAAATAATGAAAAACCAGGTAAAATTTTTAGGAATACAAATATATAAAAGTGGAGTAAAAATGCAACAACATATAGTACAAAAATAATAAATTCAAAAGAAGAATTAGATACAAAAAATAAATTACAATCATTTTTAGGATTAGTAAACCAAGTAGGAGAATATATACCAAAATTAGCAGAAAATCTAAAGCCATTACAGAAAAAATTAAGAAAGGATGTAGAGTATAATTACAATGAAGAAGATAAAAAAACAAGTACAGAAAATAAAAAGAATTTGTAAAGAATTACCAAAATTATAATTTCCAGACGAAAATAAAAAATTTACATATATAGTAGAAGAAGATGCAAGTGAATATAGTTATGGAGGAGTGTTTAAATATATATATGAAGAAGAAAAATTAGAACATCATTGTAGATACTAATCAGGGACATTTAATGAAACAGAAATAAAATGAGAAATAAATAGAAAAGAATTATGCTCAGTATATAAATATTTATTAGCATTTGGGCCATATATTGTATATAACAAGTTCATTGTACGAACAGATAACACACAGTTACGATGATGGTTAACAAGAAAAATACAAAATTCAGTTACAATGAAGGAAATTCGGAGATTAGTATTGAATATATTAAATTTTACATTTACGATTGAAGTAATCAAGACTAACAAGAATGTTATTATAGATTACATATCAAGACAAAGCTACCCAAACTAATATTACAAAAGACGATACTGTAGAAAAGATACTGAAAACCCTAACTACGCTTTCACTAAAAGTGGATAGTATGGGAAATGAGATAGAAAAGCTAAAGACTAATGAAGTTAAACTGATGTCTGAAGCTATGACTCAGATAACTCAGCAGTGTGCAGAGAAATGTCGATCGAAACACAATAAAATTCTAGAGATAGAAGGAGACGTTGGGACTCTCCAAAAAACTCATAACATTTATCAATATACTTCTGTAAGTACAAGCAAAGGAGTTAGAAGGAACCCAAATATGAACTTGAACAAAATATTTGACAAGCCATTTATACCAAAAACACCAAAAGACCCTTTTGTTATACCCTCACGAACTATTACATATAGATAGCCTAAACCATGACAAGAAATCTTATAACCACATAACCAGAGCATATATTGAAAACATCCACCAGATACAAACCTACTTAAACCATAAACCCAGAGCTACAAACATTCAAGAACCAAATACGAATTATATAATCCAAAAGCTACAAGGATACAATAAGTTAATTGCATTACCAAAAACTAACCCAAATCTAGTTAAAACCTGTTTCAGTTATAGACTACTCAATACTATATATACCTAAGATGGAAGTGAATTATCTACTATACTAGAAATATATAAAGAAAATACCACTTACAAAAAGATAACCAAAGGCAACCTATTTTTTGTAAAGTTCTATATGACAACAATAGAGATATTGTATGATAAAATTAAACCAGTTATACAAGTTGTGAAGATAGAAATGACCCGAGATATGTTCATACCCGAAGATATTGAATAGAAAGTTGAAATACCTAAAATAGATATACCATATTTTTATGTGAATAAAAGAATTATTGTAATATCCACAATTATCCAGTAATTAGCAAATAACTACCTAAATGGAAATCCAATATAGAGTTATTATTCAAGAGACCAGCTAATGATTTATTCAAATTCAAAAGGGTTAAGACAAGCAGATATGGAAGAAGTTAGACAATGGATTATGACGTTGCTCAATCCAGAAAAATGACCAACTGCCATAGCAATTAAGGAAAAATTTATTTCAGATGAGTTATTAACCAGATACTGTAAATTAATAGGACATAAATATCCAGACCATCTATATTCGAAATGTAATAGAGAAAATAATGTGATTCCAGAAGTTCAGCTAGAATGAAAGAAGATAAGAACAAAAAAGGCCAGCTGCGAGATAAACGATAAAAAATATAAAGCAACACGAACCGATGAAAAAATAATAAAAGCAAGGAGACAAAGCATTAAAGTTATGAAAATGACATATGAAGAATTAGATAATTTATCTTAATTTAGATACGTAAATTATGTAACATTTATTAGTTTTTAATAGCTTTGTTAACTTTTTTGGCAAAAAGCTAGTACTAGTTTTGTTTTTTGTAGGATAGCTTTAGGACTTTCTTTTTGTAAAGTTACTTTCTAATTTTGTGAAGACGACAAATGTAAAGTAGGAAAAGTATAAAATAGTATACGCGTTTTCAATTTTTAAGTTATAAATAGCAGAGGTATTTGCTAAGTTAAGGCAAGACTTTTTACACGTAAAGCAAGTCTTCTTGTATACAACAAAAATCCTCTCATATAATCAATGAAGATATTCAATTTTACACTAAGTTATGAATGAACAAAGCACATATTTATCAAATCTACCAGAACAGGTATTTTCATTTATAATTATGAATAGTTAAATTCATAAATTCCTGACAATCATAAGTATAATAAAATAATCTTATGTCTCTAGCTAATTGTAACTAACATGAGCCTATTTTATTATACTTATGATTGGTAGGAATTTATGAATTTAGCTATTCATAATTATAAATGAAAATACCCGTTCTGGTAGATTTGATAAATATGTGCTTTGTTCATCCATATCTTAGTGTAAAACTGAGTATCTTCATTGATTATATGAGAGGATTTTTGTTGTATAAAAGAAGGCTTTCTTTCCGTGTTTAAAGTCTTGCCTTAACTTAGCCAATGCTTATGCTATTTATAACCTAAAAAGAGAAAACGGGCATACTATTCTATACTGTTCCTACTTTACATTTTTCATCTTTATAAAAGTAGAAAGTAACTTT
>NW_025892186.1:0-1054 GCF_002878395.1 Capsicum annuum | reverse complement strand
CAGATATTGTCAGCGTAATTCACAACAATAAGAACACCATTAAAATGGGTCCAATTCAGTATAAAAAATTCAAAATCAATATGCAATATAACTACCAAAAAATTAAAAAATTCTAATCATTATCCAAAGCAAAACACGATTTAACATGCGAAATCGACAATATTAACTAAAAACACTCAAATTTCGACTAATTCAACGAAGAACATGCAATTTTGGCCAAAATTGAAGAACCCGAACACAAAGCGTCATCGAAAAAATTACTAAAATGGATCTAAAATTGATCGGGGAAGAAAATTAGACTTACCTGAGCAAGAGAAACTAAAAAAGTTTTGCCTGAGGAAGCAAGAATCGAGCAATTTGTTTTTTTTTTTTGGTCAAAATAGGAACCAAAATTGGGAGAAGGAAGGTTTTGAGGAGAGAAAAATGTAGTTGAAAATACTAAATAATTTTAATAAATGTTTTGACAATGAATAAATATAAAAAAGGACCATGTTATAGTTTTTAAAAAGTTGTATTTTTCTCAAGTTTTAAAAATGTTAAAGGAACCCATGACCCCACAACCCTGACCCACTTTTTACTTTTTTTCAAAAACTAATCTTAAAAAATAAATCAAAAAAAATTTAGTGTCTAAACCTCAAAATAAGTTTTGAAAGTGGGTATGTATCAAAATTGTCTCCAGTAGTAGCATATATAAGCCGATCGTGGTCTGGAACTTAACAAGTTATAAGCTATGGCCTCTTATTTTACCCAATATTTTATAAACAAATTGAAAAATATTAAAATAGTTGCATACATGGGCTGATTGGAGGGTTTCTGTGAATAATTATGTGAAAACATAAAGGGACATGGAAATAGTTTTTGCTTTGGATGGACATCGCAGAGAAAAAAATAGTAGCATACATGTGCTGATTTGGAGGTTTTTTCGTAAATAATAATGTGAAAGTTGGGTGGTTGTGAAGGAGAATGACAAATGTCTTTTGGCAAATATCACGATGTTAAAAAAATGTTGCAAGAAAGGGGATAGTACAAACAAGAAATTAACAAAGCATTAAAA
>NW_025892185.1:0-6109 GCF_002878395.1 Capsicum annuum | reverse complement strand
ATTTTGTTTCTCATTAATAAGGTTGAAAATTTTATATTATATATTGTTTGGGTATATGTTTAAAATGTTTGCTTATTTTCTTTTGTTACATTGCTTCATAGTTGTTTCTTACTAAATAAATATGATTATCAATGAAAAAGCGGTCATAGATATTGTACATTGTGACCCAAGATAATATAATTAGTGATATTTGTTTGCTTTCTTCTTTTCTCATATATCTTGTATTTCATAATATTTGTGTTCCATATTGCTAGCTTTCAATTTCCATCGTTATCAAAATGGCTCAAAATTTTCAATTGCTTTCTAGCTGATTTTAGTTTCTTCTAAAATTATTACAAAGTCGACAAATGGTGAAATTAATTTTACAATTTTCTATTTATAGTTCTACTTTTTAATGTACACAAATTTTATATAAATGAAAAGGGACAAACGTGCAATGCACATTTCCATACTATATTAAAAGTGTGAAGGGTCTTAAAAATATTGTTTGAATTTTTTGTCCTTATTAAAAGTCTCTGCTTTAGACAAAATCATTTTCTCACTATTTTCTAATATTTAAGTGTTGAAAATTAATTAAATATTTATAATAAAATATTTTTTTATTAGAAGTCATCAAAATTAATGACAACTAATATATTTTTCATTAGTTTAAAAATTCTAAGTCAACTAAAGTTGATTTTAAGAAGATTTAAAAAAATTAAAAAGTAAACATGAAAGCATTAAATCAGAAAAATATAAGAAGTACCAAATTTTCAAAAAAATTAAGTAAGTAATTACGAGTTTTTAAAGATTTAACTTTAAAAATAAGGAAAGATTTTAAATATAAAAGAAATTTAAAAAACATTAGTACTACAAATATGGTACAAATCGACGCGTCTCTCTTAACCTGTAGCAGTAAGGAAAAGATGTACAACACGTCAGACGAAAAAGTGACGATTCCTTAACGACTTAAAATTTCTGGTGGTAAAATATATATGTGATTATTATAAAATAAATGTTACGTTTATATTATTAAATTAAAGTGTAAAAGATCTTTCAGAAGAGATTTGAACTTTTTGTACTTCATTAAAAATCTCCCTAATAGTCAAAATCATCAAATTTTAAATAATCAAAAATCACACAAAATTTTTGCTTTAGGCAAAATCATTTTCTCACTATTTTTTTAATATTTAAGTGTTGAAAATTAATTAAATATTTATAATAAAATATTTTCTTATTAGAAGACATCAGAATTAATGACAAATGATGTATTTTTCATTAGTTTTAAAATTCTAAATCAACTAAAGTTTATTTTAAGGAGATTTTAAAAAATTAAAAAATAAATCTGAAAACATTAGAATCAGAAAAATATAAGAAGTACCAAATTTTTTAAATATTTAAGTAAGTAATTACGAGTTTTTAAAGATTTAACTTTAAAAATAAGTAAAGATTTTAAATATAAAAGAAATTTAAAAAATAATTGTACTACAAATATGGTACAAATCGCTGCGGCTCTCTTAGCCTCTAGCAGTAAGGTAAAAGGTACAACACATCAGACGCACAAGTGACGATTCATTAACCACTTAAAACTTCTGGTGGTAAAATATATATGTGATTATAATAAAATAAATGTTATGTTTATATTATTAAATTAAAGTGTAAAAGATCTTTGAGAAGTGATTTGAACTTTTCATACTTCATTAAAAATCTCCGTAATAGTCAAAATCATCTAATTGTAAATAATAAAAAATTATACAAAGTCTTTGCTTTAAACAAAATCGTTTTCTCACTATTTTTCTAATATTCAAGTGTTGAAAATTAATTAAATATTTATAATAAAATATTTTCTTATTAGAAGTCATCAGAATTAATGACAACTAATATAGTTTTCATTAGTTTAAAAAATTTAAATCAACTAAAGTTGATTTTAAGAAGATTTTAAAAAATTTAAAAATAAATATGAAAGCATTAGAATCAGAAAAACATAAGAGGCATCAAATTTTAAAAAAAATTAAGTAAGTAATTATGAGTTTTTAAAGATTTAACTTTAAAAATAAGGAAAGATTTTAAATATAAAAGAAATTTAAACAATAATTGTACTATAAATATGGTACAAATCGATGCGTCTCTCTTAGCCTCTAACAGTAAGGAAAAGAGGTACAACATGACAGACGCAGAAGTGACGATTCATTAACCACTTGAAACTTCTGGTGGTAAAATATATATGTGATTATAATAAAATACATGTTATGTTTATATTATTAAATTAAAGTGAGAAAAATCTTTGAGAAGTGATTTGAACTTTTTGTTCTTCATTAAAAATATTTGTGATAGACAATGTCATCTAATTTTAAATAATAAAAAATTACACATGCGATTTAACTAGTTATATAAAATAGACAGATAGATATATATAAACAAAACCAATAATAAATAGTGACTAGTATATGTATAAACAATATAAGTTTGAGTATATTAATGTTAGACACGTGGATATAGTTAGTATAATAAAATAAACAAGTTATTAAAGCAGGTAGGTGATTTTCTTTAAGTTATTAAAGCAGGTGAGTAATATTAAGATATTAACGCAGAATTATCGTGAGTTTGTTTTAATATGATGTAAAGTCCTACTCAGTACTCCCTTCTTCGTTGTCCTTAGTCCAGTGTAAGTATCCAAGTCATAAACGTCCAAGTGTATTTTCTCTCAATATATATTATTTTTTAGTTTTTGGTTTATTGATTTTTTTATACCCTGTTCATCTCTTTCTCTTCAGTTTTAGGTATTTTAACAATATCTTCTTTAATCACACCCCGAGAAAATAACAACAGTCCTTCTTTCAATCTTCTTCGGACTTTTCAAGTCCCTATAAATTTATAGATTAATCCATCGTTATTGCTAAAACACTGAGAAAATAACCATATACTGAGGGTATTTTTATAAGTAATTTATAAATTTTACAAGATCAGAAAAACTGTCGGAAAACTGTCGATGATCCGGATCTCAATGATAAAACATATGTGAAAAAAAATATAAACTTAATTAATTCAAACATAATTTACAAACTTGGGAAAAAATTACAAAGACCTATGTGACTACTACTTACATGCCTTAAGGAAGAAGTGAGGTTTCCCTTTCGGGAGTCCCCTGAAAACTTGACAGCTACCGAAAAATGAAGAACTAAGAAAACTTTTCACACTGTTCACACACTCTTTTTTTTTTGAAGTAACTTACAAATTTTGGAAACTAAGAACTTTAAGAAAAGCTAAAAACTTTATGAAAACTTTCTTACTCTTGATTTTTTCTCTCTTTGGTACATTTTTTTTGTCTTCCATAAGGGGGGTATTTATAGGCATTTTTAGACTTCAATTCTTACTTTTTTGTGGATTTCAAATCCTTTGTAAAGACTTTAGCAAGACTTATGGCTAATATCTTTCTTTAATTCTCTTTCATTCATTTATTTATTTGATATTGCATACGTCTGCTATTTTGTCTTTTGTAGATATCATCATTGCTTACGTATCCAAATTATGTAAAGCCTCTGAGTCAAACTCCATTCCTGAATCATCGTCTGCATTTGGGTCTTGGACAAATTAATCCATGGCTGAGTTGTATTCTCGTTCATAGTCATCACTGTCTCGGTTTGGTAATCCTAGTCTTGTTCCAGTTCTTGTCTCTTCTCTTGGAATTAAAAGAATTCTGGGTCTTTATTCTGGTGGTTCTGGATTTATAGATATATCCTTAGGCGATTGCTCTGCTAACAACTTTTTTAGTGAGTCTGCTATTATTTTTTCTATATTTCTTTTTTCATTTTTCTTTTTTTCTTAATGAAAAACCCTTCTTATTTTGAGAAGAACTTCTTTCATCTATTGTCTGAGTACTTGTGTTTTTAAAACTAGCTGGGAGTATTCTCCCTATATTTTTTGACAAAGTGTCAGCCATCAACGAATTTGATGAGTCTTTATCAGCTACCATTTGAGCTGGACTAGCTATATCATTACCCGATACAGTGGGTCTTGCTGCATTCATTGGGGAATGCACACCCATTAACGGATTTGAGAAGTCTTTACCAGCTACCGTTTGAGCTGGACTAGTTGTATCATTACCCAATACAGTGGGTTTTTCCATTTTTAAAGAAGATGGAGAACTCTTTGGCTAGGTCTCATAAATTTGCTGAGTCTGTTGTGAAAGTTCAAAATGAAGGATTTTTATACGGTATTGTAAAATACTTATATGTTCTAACATCTGTCCTTTTTATTTTACAAAGTTTTTATTATCTTGTTTCAAAACTTCATTGTCTTGATTCAGTCTTTGAAAAACTTCGGTCATAGAGAAACAATGATCACAAAATTTAATTTTTTCTGTGTCTTTTTTAATATTATATTGAGAAATTTTTTGTGTTTCTGGTCTTAAAGCTGGAGTAATAAAATAATTTGGTCCCAGATTTATCCAGGCATAGTCTAGAGTTTTTGAGAGGTCATAAAAACCTTTATAAAGAGGTGTTCTATAATCTTTTATGGCGTCCATTACCTCTATCCAAGTCTGGAACACTCCTTGCTGCTGTCCTCTGAGAACAACATAGAATTTAAGCCTGTTAGTAGTATTTTTCTCAGTAAAATAGTAACTTAATGCATTTAAAACTGAAATAAAATGATTAATGTCACTTCTATTATAAGCTATCCATAAATTGTCTAGTATACATATCTGCGGCTTATCCACTTGTACGTCTGGCTCTCGTCAGAAAGTTAAGTTGGATGGTTCGTAACATTCCAAGTTGTGGGGTCCGAAAATTATTCTATCTATTTTGGCTATTCTAGCATCGTAAGTGGTCTGAAACGAGTGTTGCTCATTAGTGTCTTTAGATAGTCTTGGGATGATGAGGCTTCTGCCTTGCCTTTTTCTTTTCCTGTATTCATACTGAAACAAAAATTGTTAGTTGTCTTCTTTAATTAATCTACTTAATTGATTTGCTAAGTTATTATCTTTTCCTTTAATATGTTCTAAAACAATATTATAGATTGAAGTAGCATCTAGGAAATTTAATCATCTCCTTTTACTACTATTCTTATCTTTTATCTTCTGATAAAACTTTATTATAGCTTCTCAGTCTGTTCTTACTAGTATTTTGGGCTTATTTAATATAAAGTTTAAAACTATTTAAACCATAAATTACTGCTAGTGTCTCCGCATCTATGCTATTGAATTTTTTTCTTTATATTTTTCACTTGAATAGGCACAAATTTTTTCATCCTTTTTTTCACTATATTTTTTAGGTTTTGCTTTTAATATTGCTCCTCATCCTTGAAGGCTTCCATCTGTCTCGACTATTAAATAATCTGTTTCTAATGGTAACATTAAGTCTGGAATGTCTTGTATCATGCTTTTAAGTTGTTGGATTAATTTTATATCTTCATATTAAAGGATTTTTGACCTGTCGATCCTGTTTTAGAGTATAGTGGTCTTGATACTTTTTCTAAATCTTTGATGAAAGCTCTAGCATAATTTAAGAGTCCTAAAATTTTTTGTAAATCTTTAGTCTTGTCTAATTTATCTAGCATTTCTAAGACTTTTTTAGTTATGTGTGGTTGTAATTTTATTCTACCATCTCTAATAACAACTCCTAAAAAATTAATACTATTTTTACATAATTCTATTTTCTTTCTACTTATTATTATTCCAATATCTACAAATAATTTTAAAACTTGTTGTAAATGTCCTAGATGTTCTCTCATATTATTATTAAAAACTAAACTATCATCTATGTAAACTAATACAAAATTATTATAGTCTCTAAAAATACTATCCATTTTTCTTTGAAATATTGGAGGAGACATCTTTAATCCAAACGGCATGACCAGCCATTCAAAATGTCCTTCTGTACATGTGAAAGCTGTCCATTCTATATATCTTCATGCATTTTAATCTGCCAATATCCAGATTTACAATCAAATTTACTAAATACTTTTCTTCCTTGTATTCTATTTATCAATTCTGTTTTGTCTGGTAACTTATATCCATCCATTACAATATTATCATTTAGTCTTTTGTAATTTATTACCATTCTAGCTTTTCCTCTCACTATTTCACTATGGTTTCTTACTATGAAAGCTGCTGACCTATGTCTTGACGTAG
>NW_025892184.1:0-2592 GCF_002878395.1 Capsicum annuum | reverse complement strand
AATGGTTTGTTAAGCAATTCCTTCAACATATTGTACATCAAATGGATTAGCCATTTTATCCCGAGATGCTTCAATCTTTGACTAATCAGTATGAACCTTTTGGTCTAAAAAGCCACTAATATCAAGGTAAGTAGGCAATATTTTGGCTATCTTTTGTATCTCAGACAACGGCCCAAAACATCTCCTTCGCGACATCGAGTCATAAACTCAGATACGCCTTTTTTTTAGAACGACGACAGCCAACACCCAATGGAATTCATCACCATAATTGATTGGGATATACACTTCATCGACCAAATGCCAAGGTAATCCAGTCGGATGCTAAAACCTTTGATGATGTTGATTAAGCATTCCTCATTTTGGAAAACTTTTGGTTGTTGTTGATGATACCTATCGTAGGCATTATTGATGTAAACTTTGTACAAATAATTACCTGTCGTGTATCTATATTATTCTTGTATTTGCAACCTGTCCTTCTTTTGGAGGTAGTAAAAAATGACATCGATGTGCTGCACATATTATCAAACATTTCAGATTATGTGACAAAAAAATTAATACGTAAATGCAATTAAATAAAGTATTAATTAATAGTAATATGTATGGCATTTAAACCTCATCATTACAGCAAGTTTGGGGTTGTGACATCAAATAGAACCAATTCTTCAATTTGAGATGTGCAATAACAAAGTCAAACATATCAAAACCAAGACTATATTCGTTTACTTTGTAGCATTCGTCATTTTGTTTTCTACATGATGATTTATATGTGTTAATGTCACATTCTTACAACAAGAATAGTAATTACCAATATCTTTAAAAACATATTTATGTAGCTGCCGGCATAATGCTTTAACAGTCCATTGGCAACTATTCTGAATAGTCGTTTATCAACTGTGTTAGTTTTATTGAAGCCTCGTCCGAGATGTTAAACCTTTCAAATGGGTAACTCTTCCATTATCCCGAACTGACAGGCTCTACTTTTTCTTCTTCTTTGGAAGTAGTTGATGGATCATCAACTGTGACATTATGCTCTTTAGCAGTAGCTTCAACTGTGACATCCACCTGGAAAGCCAGAATTGTCAATGCTAATTACAGATATAGAATAGATTGTCCATCTGTTGCAATAGATGAGCCTTATGTTACAACAGATGAATCATCTGTTAGGATGAATTCAAATAGGTAAATCAAAGTAGTATGATAATTTTGAACACATGACCCATCTTTTGCAACATAAAACTCATCTGCTGCAACAGATAACGCATCTGATGTAATAGATTAACAATAGTTACAACAGATGTATATATCTGTTTGATAATTTTTAGCAGATGTATCATCTGTTGGAACAGGTGATGTACATTCACCTTTTTTGGCTCATGCTTCTCTCTTGTGGCCCTTGCACACTGAACATCGGCATAAGACAAAGATAGAGGCGTTGTAATTTTGCTTATTTCAATGTTTGATGATGCCTTAGAAGTATCTTTCCTTCTCCTCTTAGCCGCCTTGATCTCTAGTGGAATGTATGGATATGAAATCCTCTTTGATGGAAAGACACCCCTATTTGATGCCATTTTCTTTATAGAAGCAGTTAGTGCATTAATAGTATTAATCACTCCATCATGTTTCACCTTACAGTCTTGACATTTGCATGCAGAACATTTGCTACATGTGGAAAAATCTGGAGAAAAATTTGTATAGCCAGTATGATCATAATCATAATGGCTTGTTGTTTCAAAAACGATAAGAGGAGCATCATTAGCCCCAATAGCAGCATCACGACCACTACCACTACCACTACCATTGTTAACAGCAACAAGCCCACCCTCCAAAATTATTTTTCTTATGATAGTTGTTGCTCCAAACAATTCTATTTTTATTCCAACAACGACCTTAGGGTCCGGTAAAATTTGTACAGACCGTAAAGTAAGAAAAAATGACATCTTCAACTCTCGTTTGGTCGGAACAAGCCACGGATGGACAATCTCAATTAAATCAGTACATATATTAAAATGATGATGAAATCATTTAAAATAATCATTAATTAAAATAAAAACTTGATTAGAATTGGACTTACTGCTTTCTTGGGGGTGAAAAGATTAAGAAATTTTGCATTTCTATCGGTTTTGGCTGACAACCATCTCAGAATTCTTGGACAGGAAACTTCTTCTTGGTAGTTCACTTGTTGTCTCAAATAAAGAATGGCTTCAAATGCCTAAGTCTATAACATAACTCCAATAAATCAAAAGAATTATTGAATAAGAAAATGATGAATCATATCATGATAAAAGAAACATTTACCATGAAAGACCATGGAAAGCCATATAAGTTGACTATCTTTGGCGTTAACAGAGTCAACAAATTTTGGAAAGATATTTTGAAGCTTTCATAACCCCAAGGATAGCTGTTAAATGCCTCAAGATCTTCAGACAGATTTATTAAACCAACGTTTATATTGTTGTTAACGTCTCTCACCCAAAGAATATTATGTACAAATCAAATCAAGCACAATGATTACTTGTGCTTCTTTGAGAGCCCTTTACCTTTCAATGCTTCTATCAAATTTTTGTTTTTGAATCTTGGACCAACAATCGACAC
>NW_025892183.1:0-1651 GCF_002878395.1 Capsicum annuum | reverse complement strand
TTTTTTTCTGATTCTTTGTTTGATCCATGATGTCACTCTCTATATCTTTGCTGGACACAACTAATCCTTTAGATTTGGTGTGATGTGAAGGACCAGTCAGAATGCCACAAACCAACCACCTTAAACTGACTCAACAAAAAAAAAATAGCAAATGTGTTAGAGTTTAACACTTTTTCAAAACCTCTTTTTCCTTTTTTTTTTTTAAAGATCACCGAACCCAAGAAGGGCGCCTACGTATCTCACCCCCGAGAGAGGAGAATCAGGTGTGCTTAGTTCGTGAAGTCTTGCCAAAATGGCCAAATAAACTAAACTCTTTTTTTTTCTTGAAATTTTAAGAAGAAAAGAAAAATGACAAATTGTCAAAAGAATAGACGATTTTTTTTTTTAATTTTTCGGCTTTAATAACCTATACAAAATGAAACCTATGATTGCCAGAGAAAAAGAAACTCTTTTTGGGTTTTCAATTTTGCATTTCATACGAAAATGAAACTTGAACCTATTAAAGGAAAATCTTTTGTAGTTTTCTTTTAAAGATGTCTATGAAACACCTACTCTAAATGAAGAGTGAAGAAAATCTTTTTGGATTTTTGAATAAGATCAACCAAAATGAAACCTACGACTATTAAGGAAAATCTTTTTGCAGTTTTCTTTTCGAGGCATATGTGAAACACCTACTCTAAATAAATAGTAGAGAATTTTTTTTTGAATTTTTTAAATAAGATCTCCGAACCAATAATAGGCTGCCTACGTATCTCACTCCGGAGAGAGGAGAATCAGGGGTGCGTAGTTCGTCCAGATTGGACAATTTAGGATTAAAGAATAAACAAAACCTTGACTTGAGACACGACTAAAGACAAACGAGTGAATAACATAAATAAAATCTTTTGGGGGTTTTTAATTTGACACATGACACCCATAACTAAGAAAGAAAAATCTTTTTTGAGATATTTTCGCCATATGAAATGTATAAAACTTCTACCATTTTTGAATTATTCTTTTATAAAACTCCTATTAAAAGAAATCATTTTAAAAAAAAAAATTCAAATTATGGAAGCTTACTAAAGAAATAAAGAAAAATCTTTTTAATGTTTTTGTTTTTGACAAAATGAGTGCAAAAGGTAAAAAATCTTTGTAAATTTTTGAATTGTGAAAAACAAAAGTCGTAAAGAACACTAAAAGCTATGAAACCCTTTTTGACTCACTTTTTTTTCTCTTTCTCTTTTTCTTTTCAAACACACCTTACTTCTAACACATGCTTTTCCTGAATCAGTCCGTCAAATGACCACATTACCCTTAAATATGCAACATTTAGCACATAGAGATGCTTTAGAGGTTGGTCTCTTACAAAGGACCAAATAGGCCCCTCTAGGTCTCAATATGATGTAGATAAACATGACCTAAAGGCTGACCTACGCTGGAGTTCACTAACAAGGTAGTTCGGGGGAGCGTATGGTCTATAGTGGATGCGATAGCTTTCCATCCACTCCATACATCCGACGGCTCCCCCTCCTAAAAATAAGGGTGACTCAACTAGAGTTCGTGTACACGACGTGCACTCCGAGACTTGTTGCAAAAAGAATTGACTCGGGTTATGGAAATGATGCCAGATATAAAGCAGTAACACAAAGAAAGACTATAAACACGTAGCACG
>NW_025892182.1:0-1285 GCF_002878395.1 Capsicum annuum | reverse complement strand
GTTAAGGCCAATGGTTCATCCTAGAGTTGATGGTTTGTCACTTCGACCGTCACAGGATACCCAGAGTCACTGTTTTCTATTTTTGGGTGACGGCTCAGGCCGATGGTTCATTCCAAGGTCGACGGTCCATCGATTGAACCGTCGATGATCTGTTTTTCTTCGCTTTGCCTAGTTTAATCTAAGTCATCCTTAACATAGTTTTTATCCTGAAATCACTAAAGTACACTGTTATATACAATTGTAGTTACTTGAAAACACATAATTATCTTAAGAAAAAGGCCTAAAATATTTTGTCAAAAGCCGAAACATCATATACCATAATATGGACACCCCTTTTAATCGATATGTTACTAGCTCAACTATCTCTTTACCAGATACATGCATAATGTCCAAAGCCCATAACATCCAATGCCTTTTTCATCTGATCAATAAAATCTAATGGATCTTCATTAGGATCTGACCCGGTGAATGGGGGATGGTCTAATTTATAGAAATCCTTGTCAGTAGACTAGCTGACTTATCTATACCACTAGTACCCATAGTTGGACCAGCTTGTCCTTGACCTTGTCTAACAACTATATTTGTTAATAATCGCATCGCAATCCTTAAAACCCATTTAATAGCATTAATAAGTAATTCTGGGGGTACTATTATCCTCCTTAGCTCTTTTAGAAATAGAGGAGTAGAAGAAGTCTGTGATGCAAATTCATCCTGAACCTCACTTTGATCACCATTTCTAGGTGGTGATCTACTTATCCCTTTTTCGGCAACTATGTATACTTGCTTACTCTTACTCTTACTAATTTTGGTAATAGATATTTTACTATATCGAAAAAAAGTATTACAGGTTAAATTAAAAATCAACCTTCATTATTATCTCTATCTCATGATCTAAGAAATGAGGAAAAAGAAAACTCCCAAATATCTCATAGCCTTATACTTAGAGATGCAGTGCACAACACTCCCATAAGTAAGACTCTACAAAGAAATAGCCTTGTAGATGAATCCCTAGGATGACCTTCTCTGATATCACTTTTCTCATACCTCAAATCCCACTGAGGAGGACAGGCACCCGTAGCCGTAAAGCCTAGAAAGTAAAAACCTAAACTTTGTACTTTTCATGCATGTAACTATGACATTTAAAGTTCCTGCAATGTATGGATATGATGAATTAATGAAAATAAACAACGTCAGCAATCCCAAACCTATATGTACAAGACTTGTTCGTTGCGGCCATAATGTTGAAAGAACATAATGCTACTATGCTTAACTTTACATTGGTCTA
>NW_025892181.1:0-4541 GCF_002878395.1 Capsicum annuum | reverse complement strand
AGGGTTATTTTTGTAAACAAACAATATATTTTTACAAACAATGCACTATATATTATTTTTAGTACCACAAACCAAACAACCACTAAAAAATAATACCAGCATAACTTATCCCAGCACAACTAATCCCAGCATAACTTATCTCATCATAACTAATCCCGGTATAACTTGTTTTCAAACCAAACGACCCCTTAGGGCTGATGTTATGAAGTTGTCTTTTATTTTCTTAGTAGTTTTAGCATTATGGAATCTCCCTTTTCTATTTTCCTTTTGTTTCTGTGATGAATTCTTATTTCAATGTATGTGAATATGGATCTCCTGACCAATATGATTCCCCATTGTTACACACATATACAAATAAAACACTCCTTTCTATTATCACTAACGCATTTCTACCCACTAACCTTCTACCTTAATTCACGTCCTCCACACCTTCTTATCAAGAGTCATATCCTTCGTAAGTTGTAACCAGTCCATGCCTAATCACCTCTTGAATTAGTATGATCTACTTTTATCTTTATTTGACAATTCGATGCTACAACTACATAAATTATTTTATCACGCACACAACAAAATTTTAGTTTGAACCTATCTTAGTACGTAGTTGACACACCTTTGTAACTCTTTACAAGATTATAGGAGCAACAATTCAAGAAAAGGCAGTGATGCAAGTCAAGTTTCATCAATATTATGAATTGACGAATTGAAGCTCGAAAATATGCTAAAGTGAAAGTACAAAGAAATAAAAGTAAAAAAAAGAGAGAAAAAGACTATGGATGCAAAAGTGGCTATTCTTGACATGCAAGTCTCACGCTTAGAAGAATTTTATTTCATTATGAGTATTTTTGTAATTATTAATGTAAGCTATAAATGAGGAAAAATAACTCATTTTAGATAGATTTTATTTTTGTTATAATGAATTGATGAGTGAAAACTCGTGTGAGATATTGCTAAGGCCATTATCGATAATATTAAATATTGATGGGATTGCTTGCTTGAGGATATCGTTCCTCTGTACAAGTGTTTGTTTGGTGTTCTTAATAGGAGGTTTTGATTTTAATATAATCATGATTACCTATTAGTCTCCTTTTTATGTCTTACTTTTGAGGTTTAGATATTTATCTTGAATATTTAGAGGTCTTGCTTTAATATAATATTGACTGCCTTTATTTTAATTTATATCTCTACCTTTCTATCCTTTTATCTTTAATTTCATGCCTTAAATTTAGAGTTTCCTGTTTGCTTCCGTCTATTTCTTTCTTGTATCAGGCAGGATACTTATTATAAATTGGTACCCTATAAGTGATTTTTGAAAATTAATTTGCACATATGATTGAATCTTCAAATGCACATAAAATGCATTTTTTTTTTATAACTAATAACTTGTATTAACAACCAAGTGGAAGAATTATAAAACAATCAAGCTAACAGAGCTTGTTTAATCTGCCAACATCTCTAAAAAGAACTCTGCACACAGAATTGGCCTGGTTATATATTCTTGGCAAAATAGCTTGATAGACTCTTGTATTTATTTGAGTTTGTAAAATGAACGTCTCTATTTAGATTTTTGTCATCAGAATTCCTCAACTCAATAAAACTCAACATTTTAAACCCAATTTCGATGTGTGTAACACAACCGTCCTCACATCGACTTCCACGTCATTTTTATATATAAAGACTATTAAATATTAAAATAAATAAATATAAAGAAACCCCCCCCCCCCCACACCCTCATTTTCTATTCTTCTTGCTCTTTGGAAAAATCTGAGAACTGAGGGCCGAAAAAATCTGAGAAGAACAAGAAGTATTTATAAAGAAAAGTGTTTTTTCTGCCCAAAATTCAAAAAATTCTAAGAAGAACAAGAAGTAGAGGAGAGTCGAATTGGTGGGGGCCGAAGAAGAACAAGTGAATTTTCTATGTGTTGGATTTGCTGGAATCTGAGAAACTAATTGATTTTTCATTCTTTCTTTTGTATTTTTTTACTTGCTGGATATGTTGAAAATTGATGTTTTAGTTGTCGGAGTTTAAGAAAATAGCTCACTTTTTTTTCTTTTTTAAAATTTTCATTATTTGGTTTGCCGGAATTTGAGAAAAGAATCAATTTTTCCTTCATTTTTTGCAGTTTTCACTTGTTGAATTTGCTAGGAATTGACGTTTTAGTTGCCGGAATTTAAAAAACGAGTCGATTTTTCCTTTGTTTTTGAAGTTTTCACTTATTTGATTTGCTGAAAACTATTGAAAAAATAACTCACTTTTCCCTCTTTTTAGCATTTTCAAGTGTTGGATTCGCCGAAAAATTAATGTTTAGCTGCCGAAGTTTGAAAAAGGAAACTCCTTTTCCCCATTTTTTGCATTTTCACTAACTGAATTTGTCTAAATTTGCTGAAGAAAGAGTGAAAGAAACGTTTGACTAGGTTATTGTGGTGGTAATGTTGCATGGGGTGGGGTGGGGGTCGGGGGTGGGGGGAGACAAAGAAGTAGTTTTTAGGATTTTGCTTTTTTTTTTTTCTTTTAAATTTATTACTTTTTAAATTCGTTTTAACATTTTTAAATATAAAATATTGATGTCACTCGTCTTAAAACGCGTGCTTGTACACATTTTTCCAGCTCAACAACATTAATGTCACGTACGATCGGTCAATGGCTAAAAGGACTTAAAATATAACGTTTTATTAAGTTGAGGGGTTCAGATGATAAAAATTTAAGTAAAAGTGTTCACTTTACAAATTCGAACAAGTACAAGGATTCACCGAACTATTTTGCCTATATACTTGGGATCCTTAGGGGGGCGTTTGGTAGGAGGGATAAGGATAACTAATACCGAAATTAGTTTTAAAAAGGAGTTTATCCTATATTTTGTTGGGACAAAATGCATGAGATAACTCATCTCGGGATTAGTTATCCTGGGATTATAGTATTTTTCTTATTTCTCCTTGAGGGTGGAATAACTTATCCCGGAATAGCTAATTTCGAAATTAAAAATTCTAAAATAATTTATTTTTCAACCAAACGATCCCTAGCTTGCATGTGATGCTTTCTAGGACTAGCTAACTCAGTCACAACTTATGGTTTAAAACATACATCACAAAAGAGATCATCTCTAATATCATCACCAATATAATATACAGTGATGGAGTCAAAATTTTTATTAAGGAATTAAAAAATATATACACGAACTAATTGAAGGAGATTTAATATCTATTTTATATATATATATATATATATATATATAAATAATAATTTTAAATTTAAATAAACTCCAGACTAGATGCTAGCTCCACCCGTGAGATATAGTTGACAAGTAGGATCGACTAGAATGTGTCAGTTTAACAGCCTATAAGTACTTAAGTGTCTATTCTGAATTTGCAGCTACATAATAAATACTAATTTTGGTGTGAAATAGTTTTGAAACTAAAAGCTATATCCCAAAATAGTTTTGAAGGGATCTTATTTTTCTCCCCGCTACTTTAATCGTCAAGATCCTTCATCAACCCAAGACCCAAATAACTCTTGTTTTGAAGCTTTTTCTTTTCATACGTTTGATATCTAAATTTACTTTGAAGAAAGTTTCTCGAAGAACGTGTAATTTTTTGAGATTCATGCACACTTAATGAAATATAAGATAAAAAAAAATTGTACAAGCGATATCTATTAGTTGAAAACATAATTTAATCAGATACAGTTAATGAAAGATAAAGATAAAAAAAAGATTATATAAGCGATATCTATTAGTTGATAATTTTGGAGTTTTATAGGTCACATATTTTTTGATACGTTAAGTCTTTTAGATACTTATGTTTCAACAAGATATTTAAAAAAAAAAAAACTTCTGATACTACATTTTTTTAAACATATTTGTCTAAGATGAGTTTGCATTGAATAACATGGTGAATAAGAATTTATTAGCTAGTGACACTTTATTTGAGACTAAAATATTGTAAAGTAATTATTGTTGTATAGTATCTAAAATATAATTAATCTAGATTTTTGATAGATAAACCCTAAAAAGACAAAAAATGTCTCTCTACTCCAAGAAAATATTTACTCTTAAATTGTTAAATTCGAAATTTTTAATTAAGAGGAGAAAAAACTTTAATAACCGAAATACACTTTATGGTAAGTAAATATGTACATTTTGACTTGTAATTAAGTACTTTGAACGCTAAATTAACCTCCACTTTGATATTATTTTCAAACAGCATTAATCTATAATACATATAAAAAAAATGGAAAATTATTACCTATGCTCAAATATATATAAAATTGTTTTGTTAAAACAAAATTGGAAGACACCCTTCAGGCTTTAACAAAGGGGTCAAAACATTAATTAATATGTCATATTGGCAGCAAAAAAGACAAGAAATTGATAATTTTAAAAAGTATTATGGGTCCTAGGACTTTTGTATTATTATAGTATAATAATTAAGCCTCTTCAATTGATTTAAACTATATGAAAAGGACTTACAATCAAATATTCAAAGTTTCCATAATTAAACTTATAATAATTCTCCTTTTATGCCTTTTCAGGCTCTAATTTTCAGTT
>NW_025892180.1:91873-101693 GCF_002878395.1 Capsicum annuum | reverse complement strand
GATGTAATGACTTGATTTTCAAAATTATTTATTTCTATCTAATTAACTATTTTACCTTTCATAATGGTTGATACGTGATCTTTTTGGAGTGTGCAAATGATCGGTACGATTCCCAATAAATTTTGGTATTATTTGTGTTAGTTTATGGTTTTGGGAGGTTAAAAAGGTTTTATAATTAACTTTGATCAACATTTATTATTTTGTGTGTTAGATGGAAAAATAGACTATGGCATAGATCCAAAACGTCAATTTTCAGTTGGTAACATGATTGGTGTGATTTTATGACTTTGTGTCTTATTTCTTCCTTGATTAGAAAATTTGTAAAATTGGGTCTCGAGGGTCAATTCTCTGAAAAAACCTTTTTTAAAAAATTGGATGTCGTCATTGAGTCTGGACCATTGAATTTGGTATGGTAGCATGGTTCGTTTGTGTTTCTAAGATTTCGGATAAACCCCCAGGGGTTGGAGGAAAATTGAAAAATTTTCCAAGTTCAGCTAGTACAGCCGTTAAAGCGCTATTTTGGTTTCTTTAGCAGTGGGTGCTAAAGTACTATTTTTGGCCATTTTAGCGACCCGACCCTATCTGGGAAGGAGCATGTTTTAGCTGAGGCCAATAAAATAAACCCGCAAGTGGGTATTGCTAAAAGTAGTACTTGACCGCTAAAGCAGCCATTTGACCTCTTAAGCAGTCATTGCTAGTACAATATATAAATAGAATTTTTACTCATTTTTCCACTATTTTTTAACTTGGCGCTTCGGGTTTTAGATTTTTTGGGATATTTCTTCCATTTTTAATCTTGGGTAAGCTCCAAATCCTATTTTCAACTATTTTACTTTAATTCTTACCATCTTAAGCTTGTTAAAACACGTTTACAGAAGTGAAATTTGGGGAGTTTTGCTTGAAAGGCCTAAATTAGTATTTGTTTAATTCAAACCACAACTTCAATCCATTTTCACTTGATTTTTCTTTTATGGCTTCCTTAAATCATGGGTAATGTGTTTAGGAACAAAAATTATTGTTTTAGCCTTCTTTTTCAAAAACCTATTTTAGAGGTCCGTTTTGACCCCAACTTGGAAATAGGCAATATGAGTACCATTGGCTTTTCTTTGATACGTTGATTTTATTTATATGTTTAGCAAATTTTGAGATCGTTCATAAGGGGAAGGCTTCATGATTGGAGGCTTTTTGATCCAATTTTTTGTATTCGAGGTAGGTTATGTCTTAACTTTCTTCAGACTGAGTTGGGTAGTTAATACAGATATAAAAGGATGTTATAGGTAAGGATATTAATCATAAAACTGGTGATATTTTCTATTATATGCCTGTGTTTGAGCCTATGATTTTGTTATTGGTGGTTTGAGACATTATTTGTAACGTGTGATCGTGCGGAGTCTTATATGATGTTATTGGCCTGGTATTTATATATTTGGTTGTTTTCTTCTTGGTTAAAATTGCCAAAGTTGGAATTTATATGGTATTAATGGCATAATATTTCATATCCTACTCTAATAATTTATGAACTAGATTGGATCATGGATGGTTAGCTTATTAGGTATTTTTTTCACTCAAGTACTTGGATATTGGTTGGATTTTGAAATTCTCATTTTGGTTTGGTTGTGAGCAATATATCCTGATAGCGTACATACATTCATGAGGCATTGGTACCACTATGGGAATGCTAATTTTTCTGACAAAAATATGACATTAAACCCTCTGCCAAAGATCATGGTTGGAGATGAGTCACGGCTATTAGACTGGTATTGGTTTTAGTTATTGGAGTTTATATAGGTCTTGGAACCCCCCATTGGTCCTACCATGGGACCAATGCTAGGTAGGTGTATGTGTAGGCTATGCAAAAACCTCGAACTTATCATGTTATCATTATCATTATCATTATTTGCACTACATTTCATATATGAACTCTCTATATTGTACAATCATATTTAATTTAATGTCTATCTTTTGGTTTTTTTTTTTTGGTACTTGTACTTGATATATGTGCTGATATTTAAAAATTTTAGTGGAGACCATGTGGGCTGCCATTTTGGAAATTTTGTTATTGCAGGTGATATACTTATAGTTTGTATTTTATATTCATTATTTTCTACTCTGCTCAGTCGGTCTATGATTCCTACTGAGTACAAATGGACCGTACTCATCCCTAGTGCCCTTACAAATGGACCGTACTTATCTCTAGTGCCCTTTTGATGCATATCCTGGTGTGAATGGGCCACATGGTAGCTAATTTCAGGCAGTGCTTGGAGTATTTGAGGTAGTGGTCGCTCTGTACTTCCAAAGCTGATCTATTACCCCATCTTATCTAAATTATGTCTTGTTTGTATTTAGAGATAGACTTATGTTCCTTTTTGACTTATCAGATATTTTTTTAGACTTCAAGTTGTATGTAGATTATTCTTACATTGTAACACACCGGGTTTTGTGGTGATTTTTTGTATCATTGATATGTATGTTTCCTCTATTATGGTATATGTGTGGCTCAACTTCATTCTAGAAGTTTTGTTTTCTTTTTCCCTATCAAATCGGGTGATTGATTTACTTGTCAAGGCTTACTGCGACAAGTATCATTATGACCCTTAGTTTTTGGGTCGTAACAAAGTTAGTTATGACTCAAGTATCAGGAAGCTCAAGGTTATTCTTAAAATTCAAGGTTTATTTATGTAGCTAATATTATAGTTGAAGATCTCAAACATCTCTTAAAATTTGGGTTGAAGATTTTGGCCAGCTTATTTTTTTATAGAAAAAATTACTTAGCATAGATAAAAAGTATCCTTAATTATCTGTCATGGCTAATGTTTAAAATAATTGCCTTACATAGTCAAATGTTAAATAAAGAACAATTATTTAAGTGAACCTTCATATACAAATATAATAACTTATATATCATACCATTAATCTCTCATTTAATTAGCTTAAATTTTGGCAAACTTAATTGAGCACTTATTTGTATTTTTTTGATATAATTTTTCAAATTGACCACTTTATTTGATTTTTCTCCCTCTTCTTAAATTTTGCATTTATTAAATTTTTCACCCTCTTCTTAAATTTTTCACGATCTTCCCCAATCTTTTTACTTGAAAAGGACTATTGGTATGTTTTTAATATTTTGACTCTTAAATAGTATATTTTTGTGATTTGCCCACGGATTTATTAAAAATCACATCAGAAAACGTTTCTTTAAATTTTTTTCGTTCGATTCATGCCGAAAAAAATTTCAACTCATATACAATATATGTATGTGTGTGTGTGTGTCTTTGTTGTTAATTACACACAAATATGTATATCGTGTTAATTTTTTATTTTTATAAATATGTACAAATAACCATCATATATAATTAGACAGTTTTCGTGTATTTACACACACACACACATATATATACATATAAAATATGCATATAAGTTGTATAATAAATTTTTTATCTGTATAAAGTATGTTGGTTCATATTTTATACATTACACATAGGCATACAATTATCAAGTGTTTGCATATAATTAAATTACATATTTGTAATGACCCTTCAGGTCATTTTCAATATTTATGCTTATCTTCATCATTTGAGCTTCTTCATATCCGCCCCAAGACATTTATGACTTGCTGGGACAAACCATTCAATTACCGGGTAGTTTATTTATTTTTTAGAGCCAATTACCTGTTTAGAAGTCTTCACTGGTTCAAAAAGGCCATCGAGAAAAATCTTTAGTGAAATGATCTCAAATAAAAATTTTGACTATGGAAGATCCGGAATATTGATTTTAGTCTAGGTAGACCTTTGGTTTGGGTCCCAATGCACCTGAGCTCATTTCGATCTATTGGTCGGAAAGTTAAAAATAAAAAATAATAGGTATGGGGCCCATATTTGATCGAGACGACCTTGAATTAAAAATACAACTTTTCCATCATGTCCAGAATGTCAAGTTTAGATTAAGGAGACCTTTGGTTCAGGTCCTAAGGCTCCCGAACTTATTTTGGGCTATTGAGCGAACCTTATGAAAAGTGATGAAATTATAGGTGTGGGCCCCACTATTTGCCTAAATGATCTCTGGTGAAATTTTTGATGATCAATGGATTTGAAATGTGGTTTACACTCAAAATTAACTATTGGATCATGTTCTTTGGATTTTGGATGAGTTTTGAGGGTCAAAAAGTTATTTTTGAGTTTGTTGTCATCTGGTGCAACCGCGAACGCGGCCAAGAGTGTAGCGATCGCGGGTAGCGCAATTGTGGCTCGTATGACCGTAATAGCGGTATCTGTTTGGCTGTAGGTGCTATATAAAGGCCTCAAGATGCGCTTGGGGCATTTCCCCTTCACCATTTAGACCTAGAAACTCGGGGCTTTGAGTTGTAGGTGACAAAAGAGTTTTAAAATGAGGTGTAGGTGACACAAGTCTTAATTATTGAGTAGAGATGACAATTACTTTATTATGGATTAAGAAAGTTGGAAAAGTTTAAAAATAATCCACAAATTTTTTAATTTACACTTTTATCCAAATGTTAGTTAATATAATAGGAAAGGGGGGAAAGGTGTATTTCTCTCTCTTCTTATCCTTTGTTGTTTTATGTCTCTTCATGATTATCATTGTTCATTGCTACTACTTTATTCATCACCTTCTACTTCATTATCATCATCTTCTACTTCATTATCATCTTCATCTTTTTCTTATCGACCATTGTTGTTTTTTTTATTACCGCTACTACTGCTATCTGACCAATTTCTTAGGTAAAATTTTGTTTCCTACATTACTTTCCTCTTTAGCGTTACTTCATAGGTGACTTTGGTAAGTAAAATTGTGATTTTTATTCGAATTTGTCATCTGGGTATACAGTTACTATTGTTTTTTATACAATGGATAGAACCCGATCATGAATCCAACATAAGTGCCCACAATTTAAACAGATCACTCATATGATGCATCAGATGATTAATCTATTGCAACAGACTAGTTATCTATTGCATCAGACTAATTATCTTTTGCATCATACTGATTATTTGTTGCAACAAACTGATTATCTGTTTCATAAGACTTATTATCTATTGTATCAGACTGATTATCTGTTGCATCAGACTTATTATCAGTTGCATCAGACTGATTATCTGTTACAACAGATGAATAATCTATTTGGAACAACACAAATCAGCCCTGGAACAAACCCAACAGATTACCAATGTGTTTCAACTCTTGTTATTGCTACTAGATTCAAAATTATTCCATACGTCCAATCGTTGACATATTTGTTGAAAAGATAATAGACAGAATAAAAATTAAATATTCCCTCTGTGTCAAATTATCCGTCCCAAATTTCCTAATTTGATTTCTCATTTTAATTGTCTTTTTTTATTAATCAAGAAGAGATAAAATATTCCATGTTTTACCCTTTGCATTAATCACTTTTTCTTTAAATTAAAATATAAAAATCATTTAATAGGGGTATTATGATAAACTAGGCATGTTATTAATTATTTTTCTTAATCAATGTATCATCTCAATTTGGGACGGGTTAATTTGAGACGGAGGGAGTATGAATTTAAATGTCAAAGCCGTGTAACAGACTAGTTATCTGTTGAAACAGACTGCATATCTTGTGTAGCATATGCATAATTTGTTTGGAACAACACAAATTAGCCCCTGCCACAAACCCAATAGAGAAATCTTAAATCTTTCTATTGCTACTGGATTTAAAATTATTCCTTACGTCCAATCGTCGACATATTTGTTGAGAAGATAATAGACAGAATGAAAATTAAATATGAATTAAAACATCAAAGTTGATCAAACATAATTTTTTTATTAAACTAAAATAAATTAAAATACATATACATCAACTTAAAAAGAAAGAAACAAAATAATCTAATTATTATTATTATCATTTGCCATTATTATTATTATCGCCAACCGACTAATCTTTGATCGGCTGAAGAAGCGCTCTCCTCATCCTGTGGATATCCCATAATATCCTTACTCTAACAGTGGCCAAATCCCACTGTATATCATGAACCTGCCTCTGCAGTTCCCATACGGCGTCTTGTAAAATAGAGACATCCCACACTGGATCAGCCATATCTAGAACACGCATAAATTGACAAAATTGCAAAAACAAAAGTAAAGAAAAGAATTCAAAAGTAAAGTAATACAACATATATTTACACAAAAAGAAAGAAAAAAAACTTACCAGAGACAGAAAAGCTATCAAGTCCTTGAACAGAAAGTAGTTGAAGGTGTAATATAAAAGACAAGAGCAAGAAATAAATAGATATGTGTAGTAGAATGAATGAGTAAGGAAGGACCTAACCTATTTATAGAGGATTGAATTTGAATGATTTAGGGGAAAAATGCCACTTTTCACCTCCACTTATTAATACTGGTGTTGTTTTTATTAAGTTATGGCAATAGATTATATATTTGTTACATCAGATAACCCATCTATGACAACAGATATACCATTTGTTACAACAAATTAGCAATCTATTGCATCATATAATATATTTGTTGCAACATATATCGTTTTAATAATCATCATATCATTATCTTTAATCCAAATCTGGTGATTTTTAATATATAAATTAAAAAACAAATTCAAAAATAAAAAGGCGCGATTGTTCACCTCCATTTATTAATACTGGTGACTTTTTGATTACTGTAGAAAGGTATGACTTAATTAGTTCTTTTCAGTAATTATTTTTATTGAGTTGTGGTAACAGATTATATATCTATTGCTTCAGATAACACATCTGTGACAACAGATATACCGTTTGTTCCAACAAATCTACAATCTGTTGCATCAGATAATATATTTGTTGCAATATATATCTTTTTAATAATCATCATATATTTTATATTTAATCCAAATTTGGTGAATTTTATTATACAAATTAAAAAACTAGATTCAAAAACAAAAAGCGCGACTGTTCACCTCTATTTATCAATTACATTCAAACTGGTGACTTTTTTATTACTGTGGAAAGTTATGACTTGATAAGTTCTTTTCAGTAACCGTTTTTATTGAGTTGTGGAAATATATTATATATCTGTTGCATCATATAACCCATCTGTGCCAACAGATTACCATTTGTTGCGACAAATCGACAATTGTTACATCAGATAATATCTGATGCACATATAAGCTATCTTTTTTAATAATCAACATTTCTTTTAATCCAAATTTGCTAACTTTTTTATTATATAAATTAAAAAAATAGATTTAAAAATAAATATGTCGAACAGTCACGATCAGTTATTAAAATTCAATAACCATTCTGCTACGGTTATAAATTATGTTTATCATTTATTTCCTTATTATTTATTTACGAACCATTTTTCATATTAAATTATCGGAAAGTCATGTCTTTTCACCCTCTCAATAACAATAACAATATTTTTTTTATCAATAACCACCTATTGCAACATATGATCGATCTGTCGCATCAGATTAACCTTTATCGACATATTGAGAATAAGGAATAAACAGAATGATAATTAAATACTAAATAAGAATTAAAATTTCAAAGTCAACCACCATGTCCAAACATAGATTTTTGAATCCCTTGGGTAGATATAATATACAAAAGGAAGAAAATACATACATACATTGCATACATGTGCTAAAAGAAAAAGCATAAACTAATTATTATTACTACTATTATTATTATCATTACAATTATTATTATTATTATTATTACTATTATTATTATTAATCGGACAATTTTCATCCGGCAGCAGCAGGGCCACCTCAGCCTTGCTTTGAATTGGCCAAATCTCTTTGGAATTTATCAAACTGCCTTTGAAGTTCCCGCAAGGACTCGGTATGAATCTTCTTGCACAAATATAGATCAGCCATATTTGTATTGTAAGTGTAGTAGAATGAACAAGTGAGTGAGTAAGGAAAGGAGGCCGGAGGGACCTATTTATAAATAACTGAATTGGAAGAGGTTAGTCCAACAAAAAGCCACGACTGTTCATATCCCTTAATTAAATAAAACTGGTGACTTTTCGAATATGTAAATTTAAAAAAATGGATCTAAATACAATATTTTATCTTTATTGTATCCCAGAAAGAAAAGAAAATTGTTTTAAAATATATCTAATATATGGGTAATATGTAGCAAAATATATTTCATCTGCCAACATATTGATAATATGTTGGAACAGATGGATATATCTATTTGCTTTTCCAATAGATATGTCATATGTTGTAATAGATTGATCATCTGTCGTAACAGGTGTTTGTAATTGTTTCACAATTTAAACAGATATGGCATCTGTTGCAACTTGTTAGTCATCTGTTTATTCAATTTAAGCCATAGATGGGCTAGGAAGAATAAGGTGTGTACAGATAGATCCACTATTATATGTGTGGGAGTTAAGTAAGTATTACTGATAAGGTCACCTAGACAACACACACAAGGTACAATATTTTTGTCAATACAGTTTTTAACTGATTAGACATTGATCATTCAAACAAGATCCTGCATTGTACAGTTAAGTTTGATGGGTTTAAATTGATAATGCTGAGGGCCCCATGAAGATGGTGCAGATATCCTATTACAAATTACTGACGGTTGTTACTCGTGTTTATGCATGTCAAGTTTTGAGAAGGGATTAATATTTGGTGTCATTGCAGAGATCTAATAGCGATTGGACTTAACTTTAAGTATGCATTGAACTCTGAGAATGCCTTCGAAGCCTTGCACTGCATCAAATAAGAACAAAAAACCAATAGAAATTCCCCTGGCCTAAATTTATATAGAAGGGTTGATCGAGAAGATGATTATACGCCAGAAAGAGCCAGGGGAGAATGCCTACGAGGGAAAGGGGAGTTAAATAAAGACTATATCATTTGAGAGTTAGTTGAAGAAGAGACATAGGGTAGAAAGGTAACTTCTAGCAAATCTGGACGATGAAATTGTCTTAAAACATGAGAAATTTTAATCAAGTGCAAATATGAAAGTGTATTCGGTAATGAAAAATTCATCTCTTATTTCTCAAAGAGAAAAATAGTACAGATGGTTACTTTGCTAGGGATTTACGACTAGGTAGCGTGGTCAGGATTATACCTAGATAGAAAATAGTGGAAGACCAAGAAAGCCGCCTTATGTGCATTGAGGGTTGACATAACGTACAATAAGTGTAGAAAACTTCTGCCAACGGTAACTATAATTAAACTAAGGAATCTAAGCAAAGGCAGTAATTTCTAAATTTTAAATTGCATCCCATGCCTTCTTGTTTGTGGTTCCGATTAGGTCCACTGTTGCTGACCTGGTCAGAACCACAAATGAGATTAAAAGGAAAATTGAGTATCATTACTTCCTTAGCAATATGGATTAATTGATTGTATTTTCTTGCCTTAGCATGCTTTAAACATTCCTTGGAAAAGATCAGAGACTTGCTGTAGTATGTGAATCCCGATAATTTTCAAGCTTACCTCCAGCTTGCCGATTTGGTATCCAAGCTGGCCGTTGTTGTCTTTGAAGTTGGTATAGAGTTCTTGTTCTTTTGTGAGCTCGATCAGGAATACTTTCTTTAAAATTATGGCATTAAAGAAGTCCTACAAAACTCTTTCGCCAGAAGCCTTAAAGGATACATGGAGGGTCGCTGTGTTTGTTTTAGGACAAAATGTGTTGATGTACATTGAAGATGTGGTCCCAACGGTTGAACAACACACTTTTATCAAGCGTTTCTCAATGCATCTTGTTCAACCAATTTGATAAATTAATAAGAAAGGAGTTACGTAACATTTGATCTAAACCGACTCTACCAAGCCTATCAAATGTTATATAACTCTAGGCTCATTACCCTATCAAAAAAC